>NW_024387311.1:685989-833489 GCF_900408965.1 Simochromis diagramma
CAGCTCCGGAAGCCTTGCCAGCCCTTGTGATCGGGTGGCACCGCCCACCAGGCGTGTGAAAGAAAGAAGAAAGAAGAAAAAACCCGGACCGGGCCGCCTGGCCACCCTTTGTGCGGGTGTCCGCTCCCCAGGCTCCGAAAGCCTTGCCAGCCCTTGTGATCGGGTGGCACCGCCCACCAGGCGTGTGAAAGAAGAAGAAAGAAGAAAAACCCGGACCGGGCCGCCTGGCCACCCTTTGTGCGGGTGTCCGCTCCCCAGGCTCCGAAAGCCTTGCCAGCCCTTGTGATCGGGTGGCACCGCCCACCAGGCGTGTGAAAGAAAGAAGAAAAAACCCGGACCGGGCCGCCTGGCCACCCTTTGTGCGGGTGTCCGCTCCCCAGGCTCCGAAAGCCTTGCCAGCCCTTGTGATCGGGTGGCACCGCCCACCAGGCGTGTGAAAGAAAGAAGAAGAAAAGACCCGGACCGGGCCGCCTGGCCACCCTTTGTGCGGGTGTCCGCTCCCCAGGCTCCGAAAGCCTTGCCAGCCCTTGTGATCGGGTGGCACCGCCCACCAGGCGTGTGAAAGAAGAAGAAAGAAAAGACCCGGACCGGGCCGCCTGGCCACCCTTTGTGCGGGTGTCCGCTCCCCAGGCTCCGAAAGCCTTGCCAGCCCTTGTGATCGGGTGGCACCGCCCACCAGGCGTGTGAAAGAAAGAAGAAAAGAAGAAAAAACCCGGACCGGGCCGCCTGGCCACCCTTTGTGCGGGTGTCCGCTCCCCAGGCTCCGAAAGCCTTGCCAGCCCTTGTGATCGGGTGGCACCGCCCACCAGGCGTGTGAAAGAAGGAAGAAAAAACCCGGACCGGGCCGCCTGGCCACCCTTTGTGCGGGTGTCCGCTCCCCAGGCTCCGAAAGCCTTGCCAGCCCTTGTGATCGGGTGGCACCGCCCACCAGGCGTGTGAAAGAAAGAAGAAAGAAGAAAAAACCCGGACCGGGCCGCCTGGCCACCCTTTGTGCGGGTGTCCGCTCCCCAGGCTCCGAAAGCCTTGCCAGCCCTTGTGATCGGGTGGCACCGCCCACCAGGCGTGTGAAGAAGAAGAAAGAAGAAAAAACCCGGACCGGGCCGCCTGGCCACCCTTTGTGCGGGTGTCCGCTCCCCAGGCTCCGAAAGCCTTGCCAGCCCTTGTGATGGGGTGGCACCGCCCACCAGGCGTGTGAAAGAAAGAAGAAAAAAAACCCGGACCGGGCCGCCTGGCCACCCTTTGTGCGGGTGTCCGCTCCCCAGGCTCCGAAAGCCTTGCCAGCCCTTGTGATCGGGTGGCACCGCCCACCAGGCGTGTGAAAGAAGGAAGAAGAAAAAACCCGGACCGGGCCGCCTGGCCACCCTTTGTGCGGGTGTCCGCTCCCCAGGCTCCGAAAGCCTTGCCAGCCCTTGTGATCGGGTGGCACCGCCCACCAGGCGTGTGAAAGAAAGAAGAAAAGAAGAAAAAACCCGGACCGGGCCGCCTGGCCACCCTTTGTGCGGGTGTCCGCTCCACAGGCTCCGAAAGCCTTGCCAGCCCTTGTGATCGGGTGGCACCGCCCACCAGGCGTGTGAAAGAAGAAGAAGAAAAACCCGGACCGGGCCGCCTGGCCACCCTTTGTGCGGGTGTCCGCTCCCCAGGCTCCGAAAGCCTTGCCAGCCCTTGTGATCGGGTGGCACCGCCCACCAGGCGTGTGAAAGAAGGAAGAAAAAACCCGGACCGGGCCGCCTGGCCACCCTTTGTGCGGGTGTCCGCTCCCCAGGCTCCGAAAGCCTTGCCAGCCCTTGTGATCGGGTGGCACCGCCCACCAGGCGTGTGAAAGAAAGAAGAAAGAAGAAAAAACCCGGACCGGGCCGCCTGGCCACCCTTTGTGCGGGTGTCCGCTCCCCAGGCTCCGAAAGCCTTGCCAGCCCTTGTGATCGGGTGGCACCGCCCACCACGTGTGTGAAAGAAAGAGAAAGAAGGAAAAAACCCCGGACCGGGCCGCCTGGCCACCCTTTGTGCGGGTGTCCGCTCCCCAGGCTTCCGAAAGCCTTGCCAGCCCTTGTGATCGGGTGGCACCGCCCACCAGGCGTGTGAAAGAAAGAAGAAAAAACCCGGACCGGGCCGCCTGGCCACCCTTTGTGCGGGTGTCCGCTCCCCAGGCTCCGAAGCCTTGCCAGCCCTTGTGATCGGGTGGCACCGCCCACCAGGCGTGTGAAAGAAAGAAGAAAAGAAGAAAAAAACCCAGACCGGGCCGCCTGGCCACCCTTTGTGCGGGTGTCCGCTCCCCAGGCTCCGAAAGCCTTGCCAGCCCTTGTGATCGGGTGGCACCGCCCACCAGGCGTGTGAAAGAAAGAAGAAAGAAGAAAAACCCGGACCGGGCCGCCTGGCCTCCCTTTGTGCGGGTGTCCGCCTCCCCAGGCTCCGAAAGCCTTGCCAGCCCTTGTGATCGGGTGGCACCGCCCACCAGGCGTGTGAAAGAAAGAAGAAAGAAGAAAAAACCCGGACCGGGCCGCCTGGCCACCCTTTGTGCGGGTGTCCGCTCCCCAGGCTCCGAAAGCCTTGCCAGCCCTTGTGATCGGGTGGCACCGCCCACCAGGCGTGTGAAAGAAAGAAAGAAGAAAAAACCCGGACCGGGCCGCCTGGCCACCCTTTGTGCGGGTGTCCGCTCCCCAGGCTCCGAAAGCCTTGCCAGCCCTTGTGATCGGGTGGCACCGCCCACCAGGCGTGTGAAAGAAAGAAGAAGAAAAGACCCGGACCGGGCCGCCTGGCCACCCTTTGTGCGGGTGTCCGCTCCCCAGGCTCCGAAAGCCTTGCCAGCCCTTGTGATCGGGTGGCACCGCCCACCAGGCGTGTGAAAGAAAGAAGAAAGAAGAAAAAACCCGGACCGGGCCGCCTGGCCACCCTTTGTGCGGGTGTCCGCTCCCCAGGCTCCGAAAGCCTTGCCAGCCCTTGTGATCGGGTGGCACCGCCCACCAGGCGTGTGAAAGAAAGAAGAAAAAACCCGGACCGGGCCGCCTGGCCACCCTTTGTGCGGGTGTCCGCTCCCCAGGCTCCGAAAGCCTTGCCAGCCCTTGTGATCGGGTGGCACCGCCCACCAGGCGTGTGAAAGAAGAGAAAGAAAAAAACCCGGACCGGGCCGCCTGGCCACCCTTTGTGCGGGTGTCCGCTCCCCAGGCTCCGAAAGCCTTGCCAGCCCTTGTGATCGGGTGGCACCGCCCACCAGGCGTGTGAAAGAAAGAAGGAAAAACCCGCACCGGGCCGCCTGGCCAAAACTGAAAAGAAACAAACACAATCGACAGGAAAATAAAACAGACAGGGGGTCCAGAGACTGCAGGGAGAGAGGTCTGTGGTTTTGTTTGTGAGGAGCTATTCACAGATAAGCTCATTTGAATTGAAACAGGAACACAACTACACAGCAAGGATTTGTTTTGCAAATGATCATGGTTATGGATAGTGGCTCGGGCAGCATGCTCGCTTAATCATGTCCTGTTTTTGTTTCTTTCTCGCCCCACACAGACTCGTTCTATGATACCTTCCACACCACAGCTGATATCATGTATTTCTGTCAGATGATGGCCGTGCTCGAGGTCATTAATCCTTTGTTGGGTCTGGTTAAAACTGGAGCTTTTCCCGCTATGATACAGGTAACATCCAGCGACACATTTTGCCCCCTGTTAGTGTTTTATTTTTTTTTATTCGTCTTAACTACAAAATTGAAAGCTCATGCACATGTGCACAACATTATTGAAAATGGCAGGTAGTCAGTATTCACACGCATCACATGTGCAATTTATTTTACCTAGAGAGTCTCATGGCACCACAGAATGATTTATTTATTTAATAATTTATCATATACCTTAAAGTAAAATAGTAAAACTAAAGAGCTCTAACACAGAGCTCCAGTCTGCAGGCCTGTGCTTTTATGACAGTCAGCTTTATCTGGCCTTTAATTGTGCCTGCAGGTTGCGGGGAGGAATGTTATTTTATTCGTCGTCTTTGGCAGCCTCGACGAGATGCAGAACAAGCCCGTTGTCTTCTTCGTCTTCTACCTGTGGAGCACCATCGAGATCTTCAGGTTAGCTCAAATAGCCTTCCTCCTCTCTCCTGTTGAGGATATGTCGCTCGTTCTAACATTAGCCCAACCTCCTCTACATCAGATACCCGTACTACATGCTGGCCTGCATCAGCACAGAGTGGAAGATGCTAACGTGGCTGCGGTACACCATCTGGATTCCTCTTTACCCGCTGGGAGTCATAGCTGAAGGTTGGTGATTTTGTGGTTGGCAAGCAAGTGTTGGTGTCAGTTGTGGGTAGTCGTTACTGATGGTGTGTCATTCTTTGCTTCTTTTTTTGTTTTGTTTTGTTTTTTTGCATCTAGCCGTGGCTGTGATCCAATCCCTGCCCATCTTTGATGAGACCCGTCTGTTCAGCCTGCCTCTCCCCGAGATGTTGGGAAACTCTTTAAGCTTCTCCTACACTTTGCAGCTCTACCTGGTTTTCATGTTTCTGGGTAAGTGAATTTACCACCATCACGTACCACCATCAAATCTGATTAATTTTTACTTCCAGTCCGCATGCCAAAGTATCTTTGGGCAAGATGCTGTAATCCCAAGTTGCTCCCATTAGGGGTGGGCGGTACACGGTGGAAACAGTATGAATTTGGCCAACGGTAGTGATTTTGATTTTCCGCTGTACCGCGCATGTTGATGGTGTCATCAAGCTGTGCCTGTTTGAGTCGACAGCATCACAGCGGCTGCAAGCAGTATCATCTGCAAATTATGCCGGGCGACAGTAATAGCGAAGACATGAAGCACGTTTTGGAGTATGAGGAAAGCCAAAAACCGCGCTTCCTCCACTTCCGTACCATTGATTCATTAATGTTGAATTCTGCTGTTCCCATGTTATTGCAGTATATTAATGACTAACCTCGTATTGTGGATGGATTATCTTAGTTGTTCTCTTGACTGAAGTTTGGTCTGTTTACAGCATCCTGCCATGCGATTGCATTTGTCCCGAACCATCAGGAACCCTCACGTTAACTTTTATTGAGTGGAAAAAAAGTTAGCGTTCATCCTCCAGCTTTACTTATGTTATGCTAACATAGCTGTGTCACTAGCGATCACGTAGCACATCGTTATACACCAGCTAGCCCAACTTTAGCAACCCTAAAAAAGTCACTGCTGTTTAGTTTTCTGTCTATATATATATATATATATATATATATATATATATATATATATATATTAGGGGTGCAACGATATTCGTATCGATATTGAACCGTTCGATACAGTGCTTTCGGTTCGGTACGCATATGTATCGAACAATACAACATTTGTAATTTATTTTATCAATTTTCCTTCTGACGATGCTGTCTGTGTTGAGCGCTCAGTGAATCTGTGTTCGACTACTCCGCCTAGGCTGCACTGTCGAGCGCAGATCCACTGAGCGCTCAACACAGACAGCATAGTCAGAAGGAAGAGCGCAGGGCAAGCTAGCAAGACAGAAGTTAAGCTCTACTTGCAACATTCAGATCTGGCGTTTGGAATTATTTTGGTTTTCATGTGACGTATGACCGTGAAGGTAAGCGAGTCATGGACTAAAGTAAAACAGTATGTTGGATGTGCCATGCAATGCTCAATTACATTGGTGTGAACTAGTGTGTTAGCGCAGTTAGCTCGTTAACGTGTTTGCCGTGTAGCCCCATGCACGGAGCGATCGGCGGTAGCTCGTTAACGGAGATTTGCCGTGTTGTGGCGTTAAGGTCATTTCAACGAGATTAACCTGAAAGCACTAGTGGGAACACAACGAATATGACTGCACATTTACGCCGACATCATCCTAGTGCAAAGACAAAAACAACAAGCATGCTACTAACTTTAGCCGAGTCATTTAGACAGCTGTTAGCACATGATTCTCCTTATGCTGCTGAGAATATAGCCCAGAAGAAGCGGATAGTATAGCTTTTATTTTGGAAAGAGCCATTTCTCTGTAATAAACTCTCTTTTCCAAAGATGAGTGATTCCTCAATCAGATACAGGGCTTGCAATATCGCTAGCCCGACGTCCCGGAGCTAGCGATTTTTTCAGTCGGGCTACCAAAATCTATCTCTTCCCTGCCCGTCGGGCTATTGTAGGAAAAATATATGTCAATGCTTTTGCATTCTTTCAGAAATGTAGCTGGGTAATTATGTCATTGGCATCGGTGAGCCACTGTCAATATCTGACATATTGAAGTCGCGTTTGAATTTGCGCTTGTTTTTTTGCTTTCACTTTGCAATCGTGCGAACTGTGTATAGAGAGCGACAGCACTGATCTGTGAGTGATGATAATTTGCGCACCAGTTCCTCTGACATCGTCTTATTAATCGTTAGCTTACTATGCAAACATGACAAGTGAAATCTCCCGCAGCAAGCTTAAACATGTGAGAGGTTGATCGCGCAGAGAATCGCTGAGCTTATGTGAGTGAGCGTGTAAAAGCATTTCAGTTCTGCTGAGCCAAATAAGACAGGTCAGGGTGAAGAAGTGACAGCCAAAGAAAAGCTTACCACAAAACGGAGAAGTTATGACAAATCAGACTATAAGGCAAAAAGAAAGTGCAGCTTTATGGTTTCATGGACAAAAGAATTTCTGTGGCTGCAATATGATGAGCTAAATAACCAGGGCTGCACATAAGTGGTCCACAGGTGCGCATTCGCTGTCAAAATAAAAAACATGCACAAGGGTTAGGGTTAAATTTAAAAACTGTACTTTTGAGTTAAAATATATATTTATAATTTTTAATAAATAACAAATTAAAAAGGCATGAACATTTTTTGTATCGAAAAAATATCGAACCGTGACACCAAAGTATCGAACCGAACCGAACCGTGAATTTTGTGTATCGTTGCACCCCTAATAAATATATATATATATATATATATATATATATATATATATATATATATATATATATATTATATATATATATATATATATATATACATACACACACACACACACACACACACACACACACACACACACACACACATATACAGTGGGGCAAAAAAGTATTTAGTCAGCCACCGATTGTGCAAGTTCCCCCACCTAAAATGATGACAGAGGTCAGTAATTTGCACCAGAGGTACACTTCAACTGTGAGAGACAGAATGTGAAAAAAAAATCCATGAATCCACATGGTAGGATTTGTAAAGAATTTATTCGTAAATCAGGGTGGAAAATAAGTATTTGGTCAATAACAAAAATACAACTCAATACTTTGTAACATAACCTTTGTTGGCAATAACAGAGGTCAAACGTTTACTATAGGTCTTCACCAGGTTTGCACACACAGTAGCTGGTATTTTGGCCCATTCCTCCATGCAGATCTTCTCGAGAGCAGTGATGTTTTGGCGCTGTCGCCGAGCAACACGGACTTTCAACTCCCGCCACAGATTTTCTATGGGGTTGAGGTCTGGAGACTGGCTAGGCCACTTCAGGACTTTCAAATGCTTCTTACGGAGCCACTCCTTTGTTGCCCGGGCGCGGTGTGTTTTGGATCATTGTCATGTTGGAAGACCCAGCCTCGTTTCATCTTCAAAGTTCTCACTGATGGAAGGAGGTTTTGGCTCAAAATCTCACGATACATGGCCCCATTCATTCTGTCCTTAACACGGATCAGTCGTCCTGTCCCCTTGGCAGAAAAACAGCCCCATAGCATGATGTTTCCACCCCCATGCTTCACAGTAGGTATGGTGTTCTTGGGATGCAACTCAGTATTCTTCTTCCTCCAAACACGACGAGTTGAGTTTATACCAAAAAGTTCTACTTTGGTTTCATCTGACCACATGACATTCTCCCAATCCTCTGCTGTATCATCCATGTGCTCTCTGGCAAACTTCAGACGGGCCTGGACATGCACTGGCTTCAGCAGCGGAACACGTCTGGCACTGCGGGATTTGATTCCCTGCCGTTGTAGTGTGTTACTGATGGTGACCTTTGTTACTTTGGTCCCAGCTCTCTGCAGGTCATTCACCAGGTCCCCCCGTGTGGTTCTGGGATCTTTGCTCACCGTTCTCATGATCATTTTGACCCCACGGGATGAGATCTTGCGTGGAGCCCCAGATCGAGGGAGATTATCAGTGGCCTTGTATGTCTTCCATTTTCTGATGATTGCTCCCACAGTTGATTTTTTCACACCAAGCTGCTTGCCTATTGTAGATTCACTCTTCCCAGTCTGGTGCAGGTCTACAATACTTTTCCTGGTGTCCTTCGAAAGCTCTTTGGTCTTGGCCATGGCGGCGTTTGGAGTCTGACTGTTTGAGGCTGTGGACAGGTGTCTTTTATACAGATGATGAGTTCAAACAGGTGCCATTCATACAGGTAACGAGTGGGGGACAGAAAAGCTTCTTACAGAAGACGTTACAGGTCTGTGAGAGCCAGAGATTTTCCTTGTTTGAGGTGACCAAATACTTATTTTCCACCCTAATTTATGGATAAATTCTTTACAAATCCTACCATGTGGATTCATGGATTTTTTTTTTTCACATTCTGTCTCTCACAGTTGAAGTGTACCTCTGGTGCAAATTACTGACCTCTGTCATCATTTTAGGTGGGGGAACTTGCACAATCGGTGGCTGACTAAATACTTTTTTGCCCCACTGTATATACATATATACATATATGTATGTGTATGTATATATGTATGTATGTGTATGTATATGTATATATGTATATGTAAGAATATATGTTAGAAGAAAATAATATATCGCGATATATATCATTACCGTACATGCTTCAAATTATACCACAATATGGATTTTAGGCCATATCGCCCAGCCCTAGCTGCCATTCATCAGTGTGTAACAGTTTGATAGAAATGTGCTTGTATCAATGTGTGTTAATGGGTGATTAAGAGATGTTGTATAACGTGCTTCAGTGGTCAGGTAGAGCAGAAAAGCACTATATATACATAACTTTGAGTTATATATACATAATTATGGCTTAATTATGTTTTCTTAGCTTATTGCCTTTGTGCAATACAGCTAATCAATGACTTAATCGATGATGTTGTAAAATTCTTTCACACCTTTTTGTGATGGATTGTGAGTCTGATGAACTGCTATGTCACTGACGTTCTGGTTTATTAGTTACATTTAAAGCAGGCCTTTGAAACACGACATTTAGTTCCCTAGTCTGCAGAGACACTCCATTCTTTGGGTCATCTATAATCCAGAAACATGCCAGTGAGTTTGTGAGCTTCATACTGACAGAAACCGTCTCCCCACAGGACTCTTCATCAACTTGCGGCACCTGTACAAGCAGAGAAGAAGACGATACCGCACGAGGAAAAGGAAAGCGCACTAACTGATCGACACCCTTGCCTTGCGCACACTTCAAAGCAGCTGGGTTTCTTTGTGTTTTTGTTTTGTTTTTGTTTGTTTGTTTTTTTTATCCTTTTATTTCCTGTTCTCATTTTCATCCGCACACACTAAGGTGATGTTGGAGCACTGGTCACATTTTTTCTCCACTGTGTCAACTCTGTCCTGTACTGTAAACGCTTCTGTAGCAGACGGATGGATCACGGATGCTGAACAAACGTCTCCTGATGGCACCATATGTGCTGATGTTACTGCTGAGAGATTGACTTGTTTGTTGTCTGTATTTATTGAGTTTTCCACGCTAGAGGTGTCTTTATAAAGTAATGTTTTTGTTTGTTGATATTTTGGGACATAAATAAAAAAAGAAGGGGTTTTTTTAATCACAAGAATGGAAATGAATAATGAGAATCTTTATAATTGTGATTTATAAATAGCGATTTAGTTCATAATTAGAAAAGATATTGTTAATGCATAATTAGGAACCAATTTAGGACCTCTTTTGTCTTTCGTGTATTTCACGTTATTTATAAAACTTTAATAATAATAATAATAATGTTACACTCAAAGTTTATCTTTAAATCATGTTTACTGGAGCTTTATGGTATTTTAAGCCACATATTAAAAGTCACACACCCTTTACCATCATATTTCTCCTTACATGTAAATGTATTTGAAAACTGATACAGTTTGGATGCCATTCTCTGCTCTGATCCAAGATACAACTTCTCTATTATGTCCATTCCAAAGTCTTCAAGGTTTTTGAAAGTTGTTTTCTGCTTCAGTTGTCGCAAGTACATGAATGAGTGAGAGTCTAAACATGGGCGTGTCATGTCCGCTTGAACACAAACCACGGTGTGGACATGGCAATACTGTATCCAAAAGAGAGGTTTTGTGATTAGCAGTCTTTACCATGTTAATATGAACTCTCCACAAAAAGGTCAGCTGTGAGGTAAATGTTCCAGAAGTTAAGGTTAAGCTATAACACCACTTGAACTTTTAAAGCTGTTGTGTCAGATGCCTTTACAATAAAACACTGTGGCTGCAAACTATGAACAGTTTTAGAGTTACTTTATTTTCTCCTCATTGGTTCCACGGTGCATTTGCAGCACTGAGCTTTGGATGGAGCTGTCAGTCACTCAGTGCTTTGAATATTAACAAAGTCATGCAAATGTTCTTAGCAGTTTGTTTGTTTTGGGAGTGATTCACAATCCTTCATACCAATCCTTGCGTTAGTTTCAACAGCAATGTGTGACAGTAGCTGATGCATTTAGCTCATGATTTTCAAAGTTTGTTGGGGGTATTTTGGGGACAGGGGGATCTTCTCTCTGCATCTTCTCTTTTAGTCGCCCCAGATCCACTTGATTTCACTAACAGATCCTGCTCAGTGCATATAAAACATGTATGAAATATATAAATGATATGAGAAGGAGCTGTGCATCCCTTTTTTTTTTTTTTTTTTTGTCCCAGTGTTTCATCATTTCCTTAATTGTTCACTATTTCCCAGCCACTCTTTCTTTTGCATTTATTTGTTTGCTAACATTTTTGCCATTTCATTTGTGTGTTCATGGTCAATTTTTTTTTATGTTTCTCTGTTTGTGAGTGGATGTCGTTTGTAAGATACGTATTTTGCATTCAACTTGATATGGAGTGCTTTGCATGTCTATGTTTTTTTTTCTCTCTGTGTTTTCAGATGTTCTCATGCCGGCAAATTCAGGCCGGTGCTGGACCTTTTTATAAGTTTTGTTTCTTCACAGTGTTTGGGGAGGGGAAAGATGAAATAAACATTCTTATTTTGAAGATTCCTTTGTCATGTCACATTTTGGAGAGTATTTTGTGTTCTGACTTTCTTCAGGACATGCAGAGACTTGTTAATCCTTAACGGTTAAACTTCCTTTCCAGGTTAAAATAACCGTGTTTTATTTTATATTTGGCCATATTGGTTGTTTCAACTTCCTTCCTGTACCTTTGAGACAAAATTCATCTGATTGTCCCCTTACAAACAGAACAGTTTGAACCATCAGTAGGGTTGTGGTAGACCCTGGTATCCAGTAAGGGTCCTGGCTAGACGCCCCCATGCTAAAAACCAAGCCCTGGAATGGTGCAGCTACGTCTGCAGCCTGTCCGCAGCTCAGACACAAGCATTTCACTACATGTTGTACTCTGTATGATTGTGTATGTGACAAATAAAGGTTGGTTGGTTGTTTGCTTCTGTGCTTCATCTTGAGAGCACAGGATATATGCTCTCACTGAGATCATACAGAGCCAATAGGAGAAAGAAAGAAATGTTGGAAAGTGTATTTAGAGCAGTGTAAAACCCAAGCTTTTGGCTCACATAGATTACTTTTGACATATGTTGAAAATTAGTCTGTGTTTAATATGAGCATCCACCATTGACAGTATACACTCACCGGGCAGGTATACTTGTAGTGTTGGGTACATCTTGCCAGTACTAGGTTTGACACACGTTTGCTTTCAGAACTGCTTTAATTCTTTGTGGTATAGATTCAACAAGGGTCTGGAAACATTCTCGGACATTTTGGTTCATATTGACACGACAGCATCTGCTGGCTGCACGTCCATGATTCGAATCTTCAGTTCCACCACATCTCAAAGCTCTGTTGGACTGAGATTTGATGAGGCCACCTGAGTGCAATAAACTCACTGTCATATTCAAAAAACAGTTTGAGATTATTTCAGCGTCAGCGTGTTATCCTTCTGGAAGCAGCCATCAGAAGATGGGCACACACGCTCAGTAAGCCTGTGGTGTTTAATTGATGCTCATTTAGAAAAGTCCCCCCCCCACACACACACACCATTACACTATCACTGCAAGGCAGGACAGATCCATGTTTTTCATATTGTTTGCTTCCATGTCTACCATCTGTATGTCCCAGCAGAAATTGAGACTCATCACACCAGGAAACAGTTTTCCAGTCTCCTGTTGTCTAATTTTGGTGAGCTTGTGGCAATTATTGCCTCAGTTTTCTGTTCTTAGCTGGCAGCAGTGGCACCCAGTGTGGCCTTTTGTTGCTTCAAGGTTCGCTGTTTTGTTTCTTCAGAGCTGCTCCTCTGCAAACATCATAATGAATGGTTATTTTATTCGTCATTGCCTATCAGCAAACAGCAACACAGTCATTCTCCCCTGAACCCTACAAGGCATTTTCACCCAGAGAACTGCCCACTCATTTTTTTCCCCATTTTTCAGACCATTCACTGTAAACCCTAGAGGTGGTTGTGTTCCCAGCAGATCAGCAATTTCTGAAATGCTCAGACCAGTCTGTCTGGTGTCAATAACCATGCCATGTTCAGAGACACTGAAATCTCCTTTCTTCCCCATTCTGATTCTGACTTGACTGACTTGATGTCTGTATGCCCAAATGCAATGAGTTGCTGCTATGTGATTTTCTGGTGACATCTGTGTGTTAACGAGGAGCTGAACAGAAAGACATAACAAAGTAATTGGTGTAATTTGTTAAAGTAACAAATTACGTCAGCAGACTCAGTAACAAAACCATGATGTTAAGATTATGAAAATTTATTCCAACTAAGTTTAATTAAATGTTGTTTTAAAAAAAAAGTTTTTTCATGTCTGTCAGTGTACAACATCACATTGTTTCTCTGTGTTTATACACCACTCTGCATTTAATCTTTGGTTATTATTCATCTCTGGGTCTCTTGCACAGTGTGTCTTTTGTCCTCTATACCCTAATCTTAAATTGGTTGCAGCAAATGGCCACCCCTCCCTTAGCCTGGTTATGCTGAAGGTTTCTTGATGTTAATGAGAGTTTTTCCTTCCCATTGTTGCCAACTGGATGCTCATAGGGGGTATTCTCTATATTATTGTAGGGTCTTTAACTTACAGTATAAAGCACCTTGAAGCAATTGTTGTGATTTGGTGCTATATAAACAATCTTCAATTTGTATTTACTTGTCCCATAAGATTAAGAAAAACATAGCTTAAAAATTATTTCCAAACAACCTTTTGTTCCCTGAACAAAATTTCTGTTTTTTCTGAAGATCGTCCCAAACTGGACCACCTTCAGCTTCCCCCTGCCTCCTGCTCCTGGATCAAAAGTGTCCTCACTATCCGGCCCCAATCAATCAAACTCAGCCTCTGCAAAAAAGATTTAAAGTACCTTCGCAAAACTACAGTATTAACAATTTGTAGATCATGTCAGAAGTTTTTATTAGTTACAATGAGCAGAGTATCACTGTGCATACTCTGTGTTGTCACAGTTGGTCTTCAAATCACTGTCTCACTGTCCACTTGGTGTCATGTTTGCTAATCTAACAAGAAGGTGAATGACACTCATCCTTAAAAACTATAATATAACGGGCCTAGAACAACTTAATATGACACAGCATGCTAAATATGTTAACTAACATCCACATGCTTTGCTAGTGGAAGCTCAGAGTATTCCAGGCATGGTACACTCATTAATTGCTCTTTGTTTTTGCTCTGCAGTTCTTCTTAATCATTTTTCGGATATGTTATAGTTGCATATATTATACTATGATCAGCTTGAAGGCTCACATTAATGCATTCCTACTAGTCCAACTGGATTAAGATGATGACGTCAGATGTATGCTTACACTTACAACAATTAAAATGAGAATGGTGAAATTATCCTTTTAAGTGCTGTTTACCCGATCTGCGCAATAGTTCGTTGATTAAAAATTAAATTAAAAAGCATTTAAGCCAGCAGAAGTTAATAATATAATCATATTAAGCTTTATTAACTTCATCTGTTTAATTATTTTGAGCGTTTATTTGCAGTGTTTCATTCCAAGCGGATATTTATGTTTAGATAACGCTTTCTTCTTTGTGAGGCAAATAAGAATTTCACGTAATAATCGGTTTCTCTATCTAAAACACCTGACCACACCCTAAGTAGGACCCAGCTTCCTGTGCAAGTCCCTGAACGCCCCATTATTCTACATCAATTCAACAGGCAGCAGACTCTCAGGATTCGCCTCAAAACTACACCTGCGAGCCCAGCAGCAGTTTGAATGTTGGCGTATTGATACAGCCTCATGTGTGAGAGGGAAGGTGAAAGGTGTTTGGCTGCTTATCCTCTTAGTAGCATTATGCTGAGCCTCGTACAAGCCCTGTCATGCGGTGCGCCCTTGTAGTTCCCCAAAAACCGGAGTCAGCATCTCTGCGTCCGTTGCGCACAGCTGGAGGAGCAGTCCGCAGCGGCGCGGGGCCGAGCAGCCGGCCGCACAGGTAAGATCCGCGTCCTTGCTCTCTTCACACCGCTGCTTTCTGCAATTTATGCTCTTTTTGCTGATAGAGTGTAGATTAATGATGTACACCGACCTTGCATTATAATCCGGGCTGTCCTCAATTAAACCCCAACGCGCGTCTTTCACTCGCAGATTTCATGTTTGGTTTTTTGTTTTGTTTTTTTAAAATAAAAACATGTTGACGTTAATGCACATCTGGCAGTATTAATTATTATTATTATTATTATTATTTCATTTACAGCACGCGCGGATTTCATCACGCTAATTTCTGTGCGCTCTTTAAGCCACAATCAGCAGGAATCTCAGTATTTACTGCTTTTATTTAGACGGATCTCCTGTTTTTTCTCGCCGCTTTAACGTTTGACGTGTTTTCAATAGACTCCTATTATGTGAGAAGCTAAAGCCTGAGTGATTATGTAGCCATAGTAACAGGTGGCTGTCTGCATCCTCTATCACCCTCAAATACACACATAGATACACGCGCACGCGCGCGCACACACACAAACACACTTTTCCTTAGTATATCTGCAAGTATGCAAGCAGAGGGGACATTATAAATACACACGTGTTCATGATGTGATTTTAAGCTGTAGGTATTTTCTGGTTTTCAGTCCTTCCACAGGTCAAAGCTGAAGATGAAACACACTTTGTGCGTACATGTGCTTTTTTGTCTGCTGTTGGCTTCTTCATACCACATAAGAGCGCAGGCATGACTAAGGATTAGCAATGCATCTGATATAACTTCCTGTTTGGAGTCGAGACAATGAACGTATACTTGCCTCAGAGGAGGAGACTAAGGTGCAGCCGCATCCTCTTCTTTATCTCAGGTGTGCTGCTGTGTTTCGTCTACACCTTGACTTTGAAGGCCAGGCTGTCACAGCCACTAGCCTCCGCCCAGACGGATGATGGAGCAGAGGTGGGTAGCGATGAACATGTGGAGGTCAGCATCCAGGAGTTGATAGCGTCTAATGAGACTGAGGAAACTAAAGCTACCCTGGTGAAAGTCGTCAACAGGACGGATATCGAACAGTGTATCTATGTAGATCCCCAGCCTCCCAAACCGCCACCAACTCCACCGCCACTGACCACCGCAACTCCACACTACCCCCCAACCCAGCCACCTCACAGGAAGGGTGACTACCCAGAGGACTTGTTCTCGATAGAACAGCGTCAACAGGGCTGGGTGGCCCTGCACATTGTAGGGATGGTTTACATGTTTGTTGCCCTGGCCATCGTCTGCGATGAGTTCTTCGTCCCTGCGCTGGAAGTCATCACCAACAAGCTGGAGATCTCAGATGATGTGGCTGGGGCCACATTCATGGCGGCGGGAGGCTCTGCCCCTGAGCTCTTCACCTCCCTGATTGGGGTCTTCATCTCCCACAGCAACGTGGGTATCGGCACCATTGTGGGCTCAGCCGTCTTCAACATTCTCTTTGTGATCGGCATGTGTGCCATCTTCTCTCGGGAGATGCTGCACCTGACCTGGTGGCCTCTGTTCAGGGACGTGAATTTCTACATCCTGGACCTCATCATGCTTATCATCTTCTTCCTGGATAACATGATCCTGTGGTGGGAGAGCATCCTGCTGGTGCTGGGCTACATCAGCTATGTGAGCTTCATGAAATTCAACAGTCAGATCGAGCAGGCGGTCAAGACCCAGCTTAACAAACACATGAGCATCGTTAAGGTGTGGACCACAGAGGAGCCAGAGAAGGTCAGTAAAGGTCCCTTTTTTAAAACAGGTGTTCAATGGCTACAGTTTCCCCTTTTTTCTGTCTTTCTTTTAATTTCTTGGTCTGATTGATGAATTGTGTCTTGCCTAGAGGTGAAATCATTAATTCCTGAGCTAAAATAATTAATCAGTTGAATAGTTCATTAACAGATGATAATTACACAGTACATTGGTTGGTAATCATTTTTAATACAGAAAAGGCAGTGTGCGTGTGTGTGTGTGTGCTGCTTGGACTAGCTTACCTGCCATCAGGCTTCCAGGCTTTCTTGGTCACTTTGGTTTTTTGCTCTTTAAATTTAGACAAATGAACACTTGCTGTGACACTTTTATTGCACTTTCGGTCAAATTATATTCAACATGAGCAACTTGAGCATCTTCTTTTGTTCATGGCTTCACGCTCACTGTGAGGAGAGATGGGGGTTGAAAGCATGAAAGAAAGTAACATCCATAAATAACTGCACATTTCTACAAAGACTCACAATTCACTGAAATGAAACAAGTTCACTTGAAATTAGGTAAAATAAATAGAAGAAAGAAAAAAAAGATTAAAGGTTTGCCTTCAGACAGGCTTATGGAGTCAGTCACTGTGCAGAGGTACATTGCTACACTGGGTTTGGCTCTTTCATGAGATTTGTTGACATTAGGAGAGAGAATGAAGCGTTAACAGGTGTTAGAGTTATTTTTGCTTCAGCAATAAGAGAACAAAAGAATTTCTTTCATTCATCACGCATTTATCAAACATAAAAGGATGGATGCAGCCAAAACAGATGTTTCTCTAAGCAGTTGTTACCAGAGATACTATCTATCCATTTATTTTCAGTATACACAGTATATTTTCTATCCTTTCATCTCCGCACAGTTGGGACTGCCGCCTGCTCGGACACACTGAAAGAGAGACAGTGATTTGTGGTTCTGAGCAGGTGACAGACTGTATTTGTGTAAAATCCTTTGATGGTACTGAACAGAGAGGACTCCAGGTGTCATAGATGGGGCGTCACAGGGTGGAGTGATGCAAGTGTCAGTCTTTCTGTCAAAGCCCTGAAATACCACTATATAGAGACATCATTTCATTTACAATTTAAAAACAAAGGAATAAAAGGTTCATTTCCTGCAGGCTGAACAGCTCTCTGCTCCGCTGCTGCTGGGAGAGATCAGCAAATGTCTGAGGCTGTAATCAACATGCAGAACTGCATTACAATATCTCAAGGGCCCGCAGCAGATTCGCCAATTAGCCTGAAGCATGTCTGCAATCAGCATGTGCTTCAGTATTAACACCAAGTGCAGTGAGATGCGTTGCCACATTACTGGGTCAGAATTGCTGAAATTCAAAACCTCTTCACAGATTTCAGTACATGGTGTTCACATTTATATACATGCTCAACCATCATTCTTTTTGTTCTTTTCATCAATAGAACACATTAATATCACCTGTTGCATACACAAACACATATATACATAGATTTGGGAGCTCAGTTTAGGAGCATTCATCGTGGAAGCTGTGTATCAGTAGGAATAATGCAGTTTTTGAAACTGGAGATTTAAAAAGGATCAGCCTCAAGGCTTAAGGGTTGTGACTTACTCTTCTGCTGATGGTGAAAAACTCATGCTGGCTGGACTTTTAACTAGATTAGGGGCTTACTACTGTCTTTTGTAAAGGATTAACCTGGAATTCTTGACCTGTCTCAAGACTACAGCTGGAACCATGTCAATTCATCACTTTGCATGTCTACTCCTATGACTGAGTTTAGACTGAGTTTCTACAGTACATTACAATACAATACAATGTTATTTATATAGCACATTTAAAAACCAGAGGTATGTCAAAGTGCTTCACAGAACCAATTAAGAGCAATAACACATACAAATACAGACCAATCAAATTGCCAAAGCAATCTCCGCTGTTCATATGCTTGAATGTATACGTGTGAGGTAACTCGAACTACTGGTAACCTGAACTGCTGTTAAACTGCCTCACTATAGGAAAGTGAAGCACCACCACCTCCACCACCTGCTGCTGCTCCAGCTGCTCCAGTTGCTGCGCCAAAAGTTGAAGAAAAATCCAAACCAGAACCTGTACAACCTCCAAGCAGCCCTCAAAGCAGCAAACTGCTGCCAGACTCACAAGATGACAAGACAAGACTCAAGGTTTGAAAAACAAACCTTTTGTTGGTTTAGACCATATGAAGGATTAACAAAGCCCCAGCTCTGAAAAATTAAATACAGTGAAATACTTAAATCTAGTCTTTCTATTGGCCAGTAGAGGGTGAACTCCCCAGTTGCAAAAAAGGATGTCCAGTTATATAGATGTCTGGCAAAACAACTCTAATGATCACTTTTTAAAGGACATCAGTAAGCACTTAAATGTTGAGTTTATGGTGTCAGTCATTATTTTCAGTTCTTACTGAATATAAAATGATGTTCAATTTGTAAATTATGGTTTAAATTACAGTCCAAAAAGATGACAAAACAGACTAGCTTTTTAGTGACCCCATGCTGTGAAAAAAAAAGTCAATACCACATAAGCATGCAGTGTTCCTTGGCCACTCCATCACTTCAATCTGGCCTGGAAACACTAATATGGTAATGGGACTACTGGGTGATGCCACAATGGCCCTTAAAGCTTTTATATAAAGCTTATGTTATTTGTTGGCTAAATCTCCAGTTAAACTGCAGTGTGACTTCCTTAATTTCAAAGCAAAAATTAATATTTACTTTCAGATGAATTAATGGAGGGATGCATCAGCTCATAATGGAATAAGATCGTAAAGGATCAGCAGATATTTTATCTACACAAGGAGTGTAAGGCTCTTCCTGTTGTAGCTGTTGTAGTAGCATTTAAGTGTTAGATTTACTTTTAAAATCTGTAGGTTTGGTTTATTTTATATGTATATGTATTGTTAGCATACACACAAACTCTGATATAATAGCATAAGTTCTTTAATAATTAATAACCCAGTGAACTTGTTACTTGAATTTACACAAATTAAAATTATCAGACTTACTTGGCCTGGCTTGCTACTATGGTAAGCTAGTTAGCTGGACATGCTAATGTTAGCATCTTGCGTTAAAGCAGAGAAACATGTTGGTTAATCTGTTCCTCACACTTTCATTGACTGTTTTTGGCCCTTCAACGTTTGAAACAAAAGTCAGAAGTCATCTGATGAGACAGTTTGTTATTTGATTTTTGGGGTAGATATCGAGGTCCATCAGGCACTAGTCCTTCTCTCCTTTTTGTTTTTATTGTCCAATTCTTAAAGGTGTTTATCACAAGGCAAGATAGTGACATTGGCAAAACAGCCTGTACATATTGTTACCTTTATTATTGTTTTCAGCAATAAAACTCTAGAGTGAGATGACAGTGTTAGCCTGTAACATTTGACAATAATTGTTATTTCATGCCAGCCATTTTGGCATGTCAGTGTAGGGTACGCTCAGGTGTCATTTACAGTCCTGTTGTATTTAATGTTTTAAACCCATTCCATTTATGTGTAGTACCAGGACCCTGGTTCCTCTAACTGGATCATAGCCATAGTTGATGTTATTAATTATACCTGTTTTTCTCCTTGCAATACCTTGTCAAAATGGCTGCTCTAACAAAAGCAAAACACCTTTTTGATTCTCACTGGTCTGCACTGGTTAGTATTATTAAAGGTTCCCTAAGGTTAAATGCTTTAGTTCTGACTAGGTGCCTGTTGTCCTGTAGGTGCGTCCAGCCCTGCAGCGAGGAGGCAGCTCAGCCTCCCTACACAACACCTCGCTTCGGAGCACCATCTTCCAGCTGATGATTCACACATTGGACCCTCTGGGAGAAGGTAACCAATGTTTTCTCGGGTGATAATATCACGTCTGCAGCAAAATTAGAAATTAAAAATGCACTATGCTCATTAAAAACTGGTTCAACATACATATTTGGGTCAACAACCAAATATGTATGTGTAAATGTCAAAGTTCTAACCTCATTATTTAGCTACAATTTGATCCTTAATTTTAAAGGACTTTCTGTGATGAAGTATTTTACCATTTTAACATAAGTAAACAAGATGCAAGATGTTGGAGACGGTTGATCTGATATCCTCGTGTTGGTGTTGTTCCCAGATCATCATACTAAATGTTGTTCCAGGATCAACATTGCAAGTGACCAATCAGAATGTTGTGACATCATACCTTTGCAACTTCGGGAAAAACCGGCGTAAAACAAAAAACTGTACTTAAGCTGCGTGAAACCGCCTCTGTCCGCCGATCAACGGACCCTGACCCTAACCCTAACCGTAACCCTTTAATAAACAGTAAGCAGAATTGATATTGTCCTTGCAACATTGGAATTTCATAAATGCACGAATGGCTTGGCGCGCAAAGGAATAACGTCACAACAATGTGATTGGTCACTTGCAATGTTGAACCTGGAACAACATTTTCATGATGGTCTGGGAACAACACCAACACGAGGATATCAGATCATCCGTTGGAGACAGCAGGACCTCACTAATGATTACTTTCATTATCAGTTCCCTAATAAATTTGTCTGTAATTAGATTTAATATTTTTTCTTACTTCTGTACCTGATGCTGCATCTTCCATTCAGGAGAAGTTAAATTAATTAACAAATAGTTAAATCTGCTTACAGCTTCTTTACAGTTTTCTTGACATTTATTAAAGGCCTATAAGCTTCTTATAAATGCTTAGAAGGCTTAAATAAATCATTATCATGCATAAGAAAAAAAAGGTGTAATTAAAAATAATAAATAAAAAACCAAGTGAAATCCTGTTGATCGATTAAATGTTCCAGCTTGTTGCAAAGTTGCCAGTGACTCAGCTGTATCCCTCCTGTCCCTTTCTCTGAGTCAGTGTCGCGTGATGAACCGCAACGACCTTCAGTCTGTCCTCGAACTCACCGGTGTGCTGTTCCCTAACTCAAAGCACTGAGCCACTGTTGATCCTTAATCAGCTTTTCAATACAGGGTAATAAAAGCTGGATAAGAGCCAGCATGCTAGCAAGCCGAGCGCTTTATCTCTGTGGAAGCAGAGACCGGCTCCTTGCAGCTGGACTGCAGTACGCAACCCTAACCCTAAACATGAGTGATTTCCAGATAAATAAACCCGTGATTTTTTGCATACAGTTCATTTGTGGAGCAACTGGTTTCAGTGCAGCAAGTGTGCTGCAGTGTATTTCTGTATTTGTGCTGACAGCAGAAGAGAAGGCTTTGGTCCGACATAAAGGAATCTGACTTATCCGTTATTTCAGCTGATCTATTAGGTTTCATTCACTACATCAGAACAATGTGAAGTTACATCTTTCTAATTCAGAAACTTCTGCTGTATTAGGGAGTGGTATTTAATTGATTTTTTTCATTCTTTTGTTAAATTTAAACAATATTAAGGACAGCGTTCCTGGAGGATTAAAAAGTTAAATTATAATAATTCCACAATAGTAATGCCACACAAAAAGTTACACATCAAAGAAGACGTTTTTGGACTGTCAGGTTGTAGCTAGACTTTCTTACTTTCCAGGATTTGACTTGAGTTTGTGGCTTCTAATGTTCCTTACAAGGCTGTCTGTTACAGTGTGGACAATGACTGCAGGGCATCTGATTTAAAGTATTCTTGCTAACAATGTCACCAAATTTGCAATGACAGAATTGGACAATGTAAGAAAACTTGACAAGCCATGGCAGTTGCATGGATCAAACTTCAGACCCTTAATCAACCTTTATGTATACCCGATTACAATTATATTAACAGAAGAGGAAAACCCATGAATGATGTCTTCCATTTTCTTAGCATAGTACAAGCAATGTTCCCTCTAATTTTTCACGTGTCTGAGCGAACACACATACTCCCTGAGCAGTCCCTTGGACCACTGTGAGCAACAGCAGACGCACTGCACTGTGGTCACGCCAGCATGGAATCCATCCAAGTCACATGGTTTATTAAAATAATCAAATTACAGCATTTACATTTATGTTAGACTACTTTTAATTAACTGCTTTAGCCCACTTACAATGAAAATGTAAAAAAATCTTGTTCATGACCTGTGTAGTATGTTAACACTATTGGAAGTAAAAAATAACTTGAACTCCAATTCTGAAAACACAACTTTCTTCTTTTTTTCTTTTTTTTTGTAAAGCTCTGACTTGTATTATTAGTATGAGTCTGTGGTCTGGGAGAGAGTCCTGTAACTCTGTCTGCAAAATACAGTATATAATGTTGGGCAATTAATTACATAGTTACTTCTTCAAAAAAAGTAACTGAGTTATGCAAACAACAAGTTTTTTGCAGCTGTTTACCTAAAAATGCAGCCAAAGCGTTTTTTTAAATAAACATTTCAAACTATTTACAGAACAATCAGCTGTTCTGCATCAAATCTGATGCCACACAAATTATTTGCGCCACTCCAAAAAAATAATTTCTGTCCACTATGAGATAAAGGAGAACAACAGCCTGATACCTGCAGGCCTGACAACAGGAGATGTATCACTGCTGTAACACCTGTAACATTCAGCAGTCGCCTCATTGTTCTGACACACACAACACATTACACGTCTACACTACACACTAACTACACAAGATTTGCACTAAACGTCGCAAATCTCTCACGTCTCAAAACTTTCCCCGTTCCTAAACAACTAAATGCCACGTTGCCATATCATTTTTTGATTGGTCGACATGGTACATATTTTGACCAATAGGAAAGGGTGGGGCTTTTTTGGGGGGGTTTGTTTTTGCTCACAGGCGGAGAGTGCTTTTGAGTGTTTTCCTTATAAAACGCCGTTTTTACCGTTTCTTCCCGCAGTAAATATAAACAATGATAGTATTCAGGAAGAAAACCAAACATTGCACATATTTTTTATCATAACTCTGGTTTAATGTGGCCTATCAACACAATTTAAAAACTGGTATAAAGTCCACACTTTTTCCGTCAATTGTTCTGTCTGTCCTGCTCACATCTCCAATGGTTGTACACGTTGTCATTAACGTGGCTTCACTCCACATCAGCCACGCCACTTTGCTAGCTAAAACACCGGTGTCGGCACATAAGGACGCTGTCATAGCCTGTCAACGATGTTGATTAGTGTGAATTAATGTGAATCGCATTATTGGCTGGACTATGGGATAAGGTGGCATCGTTCTAATCTTATACGGGAGCAGCCAGTCACTTACTGACTAACACTGCAAAACAGAATTGTTAAAGTTTTAATTTTAATTTCAATTCAGGTTAGATTTTTTTTGTGCGCATCGCAGATTTTCTGTGCGCAGAGACCGTGCCAGCAGTGCGCAATTGTGCACGCGCGCAGCTTAGAGGGAACATTGAGTATAAGTACAGTATAATACTCTATATAATAATGTATATGTGTGTAAAACTGAAATAAAGTAGTGTATTGATTGATTATTAAGAATTTAATAAAATCAATGTATCTTTAGAATAGTTCAAACCAATAAAAAATGATACTTACTTTATGAATTACAAAAATAAATTGTAAAACACACACATTACATTTCCAAGTTTGCAGTCTTGCAAATTTTAGCCAATCTTTATGCGGTGTACTCAGCTGTAAAAGGAAAATGAATGTGACTCTAATTCTGACTTCTAAAATGCTCACAAGTTGCCAGTTATTTTGAGACCAGCTCAAACTGTTTTTTGATAAGCAGTTATGTGTGACAGCGTTTAACCTGAGCCTGTTACTACCATGCAGAGATATTATTTTTGTTACTATGAAACATTTACTGCACCATGAACCTGAAAACTGTCAGTCAAATTGAAATGGCCCTGAAGTTACAACCATGTCTGTGGTTTCCATCGTAGAAGCAGTTCTTAGAGGGGCCGTTAAAACCCCTGGCCCCAGAAAAGTCAGAAGAGGTAAGAGTTACAAAAAGTTGTTACCTGGTTTGAAGCGTTTGTTGTCTTTAATTTTTTTGTGTATTTGTTTGTGGATCAAACTTCAGATTTCCTGCTTAGTTGTGTTGCTTATCTATGTTTTGACGTCAAACTTTCTGGAACTCATCACAGTCACTCAACATGGGCATGTTAAACTTTTGGTCCTCATCTGTTAGCCTGGCTAATACAAACCTGACATACGAGACAATTCACCGCTGAACAGAATAATGTTTAGAACAACAGTGGGGTTCAAGGCCAGGGATGGATTAGCCACTGAGTTGGAGATGACTCCAGATGACTCCGACATATCATGTCAGCAGGTCCATCTAACCCAATCTAAGTTAGGCAGATACCACAGGAAACCACAGAGGTCATATCCAGGCTTCAGCAGTTCTCAGCTGTTTTAACCAATACCTATTCACACAGACAGTATGTGCATACCAAGAATATGTGGGTGTTTTTGTGTCGCGGTTTGGAGAATGAGCTAATTTTTCACCTTTGATGTCAAAAAGAAAAAAGTAATTAAAGAGTCAGACTGATAACTTGTGTTGTGAATTTCTGCCAATCAGAAACATCTTTTAATGGTGATGTTAGAGGGGAGGGGCCAGTACAGAGGAAAGGTAAGGTGAAAAACATCATTCCCTATTGTGTTGTTTCTGCACTAGTTGTTCTTGTGGTTGTTGTTGTTGCTGTTGTGTTCAGTCTGGTCTGCTATTACAGAACACATTTTTGACCGCTATGCATGCATTGGATGGTTGCATGTTTGTGTGTCCGTCAGAAAGCTGTGAGAATCGTTGACCTTTTGGCACACTCTGGCTGTTTGTAAAGAACATGACTAATTTACCTGTGGACTAGTGTCATTGGCTGATATTATGTATTAGACAATTTGCATATTATTGATCAAGAAACTGACCTCACAGCCCATTGTTGCTGGGTTCAGTCATTATGCAAATGTACTGTTTATAAGGTAGGGGAAACCCGCATTCAGCTGAAACTGAAGAAATCACTTGGATGAATGAGGAAACATTTCTCCCACTGAGAAAATGAACACAAACAACTTTTTGGGGTCCAATTAATAAAAATCACATTTATTGGACGCTGCAGTGTGTATCAATAAATACGTGGTTTGACAATCTTAGAATAGTTTCCAGGTTTTTCCAAGGGTAGCTGCATAGGCAAAGACTACCCTGACTAACTTCTGAAGCACACCCAGTCATTTTGGGGGGGCCTGAAATTTGACAGAAATTGCACAGTACAGAAGCTCCTTTGACTACGATGACCTGGATGACTGAGAACCTTCACAGACAGAAACAGAAAGGAGTTTCAAGGGTTACTTCTGGTAGGACTTATGAGCGCTGATGTTCCACCAGAGGGCACTCTTCAACTTCCATAACAGTATAAACCCAACAACCACATAAACCAAGCCAAGGCATGTGGAATGTAAACAATAAATTACAAACAAACAAAAAAATGTCCTTAAAGACTAGGAACATTGGAATGGTAAATAATCAGATATCTGTATTGGCCTGAAAAATCTTGTCTTAGTCAGGCTCTAGAGTAGATAAAAGCTTGGTGGTGATAAACAGCTTCAAATGAGTCGTAAGTAAGGTTCACATTTTAGCATAGGTACCAGTAATTGTACCTGTTCTCACGTTTGCACTGGATTGGATTGGATCTTTACTCCTAAATGCTGGTCAGTGTGTGTTTATCAGGTCATGTTATTGTTAAAGCTGGTTGTAGAAGAACAGGCTTCACATGAGATTTGTTTGAGCAATGATTCTTTTAACTGCAGCGAAGAACAAAGTAAAGCCTATGAATGTCCCGGTGACGGGCAAACTGCAGAGCAAGTCCCATCACCACTGCAGCGAAGGTGAGTCGTTTGTGCGATGAAACGCCTTTCCTGAAAGCATACTTCCTGTGGGTGTGTTCCAGTGCCATCAGTATTTTGTTTGACTAAATGCATAGTTTTGTTACATGATTTCGAAACATAACCCGGATTTCCAACAACATCTGATTTATATGTTGAAGCACTTGTATTTCTCTGGCCATTTTTACCCACAATCCTCTGTCATAACATTGCGTAATTTTGTATTGTAATGCAACAGTACAGAACACATATCAGTTATTTTTGGCATCTGTCTGAGAGGTACGCTTGTGATGTGTGTTAGCCCAGTTTTGCATAAAGACTGAGATAAAAAACATAATAATCATATTTTAAATCACATGGGATAAAATTTAGTCTCAGTATGATGGTAAAAATCAAATATCAAAATATCTCCCTCTATAATCCATATTGTGTTTTTTGTTTTTGTTTTTTATGTATTTTGTACTCCATTGTATTGAAAATGACTTTAAATATGTTTTGGCATTAGGCTCAGTTTACTTTTCCCATTTTTTGTGCTATTAGCTCAAACAGATGAAAGAATGGATTTTTCTAAAGAGCTTACAGAATATGAGCCTGGTGTTTTAATAGGGTACCTCCACAGCAAAAACTCTCTTTGTGAAATTTCTTCCCTCCTAGATATTCCACGATCAGCTGTAAGCAATACTATCTGCTTGTCAAGTGATAAAGTATAGACCCTGCTTCCAGGTCTTTAGATGGAAACCAGCACTCTAACTTACTGCTTCTGAGTCAATTAAACCTCATAAATCATCTTTTTCAGGGATGCCGTGATGTTAAACTTTATTGTAACAGCTGGGATAGCAGTGATGCTGATCATTTTTATTGAAGATAAAATCTCATTGTTGTCACAGTGTTTGTTTAGGAACCGAAGAAGAGTTTGAACCTGGAAATAGATGATGTAAAGTTACAGAGCGGGGTCATCAAGTGCATGTGTAAAAGTCACAAACACTCTGCTCATTCACTAACTTCAGAATTCCAAACCTCCTCTGGTATTAACATCAGCACAAACACTGTGCTCTGGGAGCTTCATGGCTTTGGTTACTTGAGCTGAGCAGCTCCTGTAGGAGGAGCTGTGCATGAGACAAAGAAATTGGATTAAATTTATTCTCATCTTCTAATTTAAAAAGTTAATATCAGGCTGCATAAAAGGATCCAAAGGATGTTTAATTTGTAATTAATTGTGTGAATATTCAGATGAAGAAAGTTATTATTTTAATAGTTGTACTGTTGATTAATATTGTAGTGACTTGTGCTTTGACATTTATTGTGATATTGCGAGTGCACATATGCACATGGTCTTCTATCAGTAATCAGAGACAGTTTTGGGGTTGAAGGAGGTTGCTCTTCAGACTCAGTTAATATGTTTGTGCGTCATAGTGTGGAGTAAGGAGTTGCTTGACAGTCTGAGGTGCACAGCAAAGTGGGGCTGTGAGGAACCTGGAGAGGCCTCGACAAGACCGAATCAATGAGCCCTGAGGATTAACATGCATATGAGTGTGCATGTGACTCTCTTCCCCGTCTTTAGTAGAGCATGTTTATTGCCAGACACTCCAATCACTCCCACTGCCACTTCATACTGGCCACTAGAGCAGAATAATTTGTCAGTGTAACATTAAATTTGTGATTTATCTTCGCTAAGTGTGAAATTAGCTGCAGTTCTCTAATATTTAGATACGTTTAAAAATAAGTGTGAGCGGAAGTTTTCCAAATTCTTTAATACAGCAAACTTGCTTGGAAATTCAAATTCACCTGAATTTTTAATCACCTAACTGCAAAGTACTTTAGCTGATATAAGGTGAGGAGTCATCAGTCTGAAGTGATGGATTTAAAATGGTGACCATAACACAAACCAGCAGGGTTATTACATCATCCAAAAGTGACTCTGTTCAGTTGTGTTCAGTTAGATATGGGGAAACACTGCTGCATACAAAGAACAAACTAAAAGACATCTTTGCCCTTTCAAAATAAAATCAAAGGAAAAGTCAGAGTGGCAGGTAGACAAAGAAGACAGTGAAAAGGTAAAAGTAAAAGCATAAAGTCACTAAACATTTAAGTGAGGTTGATGTGTCCTGTTTGTAAAAAGATGCAGTGAAACTGTTTTATCTAAAATGGCTATGGGATATTTAAAATCTGCAGTGTTTGAAAAGCAGGTTAAAATTCATATTTTTATCCATATTACTCCGTGTGGTTTTCCTCTTTTTTAAGATCCAGATCAAAAGCCAAAGTCTGAGCAGCCAGCTGCTGCCGGTGCATCAGAGGGAGCAGCTACTGCTGAGCCGTCCACCTCACAGCCTCCAAAGGCAGAAGAGACAACTCAGGAAACATCTGACCGACCGGACGAATCGAAGGTACGAGATGATTTCAGCTCACTGTGCAGTTTGCCACAGAAGTGAGGGAAGTGGAGATTTTAACAACTTTGATCCTATAGTTTTAAAAGTCGTGATAATACACGTCCCATCTTAATATGAACACACGTGTTTCTTTAGCTGTTGTCATGTTGCCAAAAGAAACTAGTTAAGTTGTCAAGGAAACTGATGAAAACCTAGCAGCATCTGTATCCTCCATGTTTGCAATTGCGAAGCACTGGAATGCAGTCAGATGTTAATTACAATGTGAAGCCTGGGAAATAACAGGCGTGATGAGCATGTGAAGATGGCATTACTGTCTCCCTAGATTTGAATAGATTAGCTTCAAATTCATATTTCTGCTTCTTTATCTTTTCAACAGACCTGGAGACAGAAAGCTATGACTTTAACTATGTTTCTTACTTGATTTTGAATCTTCAGATTTTAAATTGGCCTCTAAATATTCCTGGCATAATGTATTTTGAAAATGCACCCAAGGAATATACTTAAGTACATGGTGTATTAGTAAAATTGAAGGAAAGATGGTAAGAGCGTTGGCTTCAATCTGCACATTTTCAAACTAATTTAAGAGGTTTTGGCTTGCTTCATATTTGTTTCTGGTATGTGTTCTTCTTTCCTAACATATTACATTTTGTTTATGTGGTACAGTTCAAAATAAAGCTTGAAAATGACAAGAATGTATAATCTTTAACAAACACATCAATTGAGAAATGAAGGTAACCGTTAACACCCACACAAGTTGCTTTCTGTCAGTTTAGTGTCACCTCAGTTTTCTGGCATACTGACCTCAGATCACACTTTGCATGGAGGCCTGTATATATCAGCTGCCAGCACTTTTTGAAAACCACATCGCCAAAGCCAGAAGCTGTGAACAAGGCCGTGAGGAGGTTGGATAACATGCAGTGTTGAAGAATGATGGAGGGCCTAACACAAGCACACTAGCTTATACTTTTTGTTAATTTATTGTTCATGTATACATAAAAAAATTAAAAAGGAGTGGCAGTAATGTTGCAGAATATTAACAAAGTATTATAGTAAGATATTAACAAATAACAAAGTAAGATATACTTAATCTATCCTAAAAGTTGGGAAATTACTGTGTTATAAGCAAACTAACACTACAAACTAAAAGAACCTCGCTCAGTGAAGTAAATACAATATCACAAAGCAAAATAGCTCACAAAGGTAAAAAGAAAAGACGCAAAATAAAAATAGAGCTAATTTAAATAGAAGAAAAAAGTGAAGAGCTAAGATAATAAGGGGGGCTTAATAAGTAAAGCTCTGACAATATAGGGATATTTCAAATACACAATTCAGGCCACAGAAATGTTCCTTCTCTGTAACATGTCCAGGATTATGCTGCTGTAACTGGTGCAGTCCCTTCACATTTCTTGTTACCACTCAGAGTAACGTCTCTGTCGCCCAAAAGTACTGAAACCATGTACGGTCACAGTGGGGTCTGGAAAATGTGAGTGTGTCAATATCTTGCTGCAGCACTCCAGGATACACATCAACTGTGAGCTCACATTTGCCATGGTGATCACTGGAAGAGCTCCAGAGCTGAAACCCTGTCTTATCCTCCAGGACTGTTGTGCTCAGGAGATAGATCTGTCAGCACCATCAGCTGGTGAAAGGTCTCCATTGCTCAATCTCATTAGAAAATAAACCAGTAGTAGACTGGTAGTAGAAGTAGACTCATCCAAGACTGGACGTTTCAAGACTTTCAAAACAAAAAGTCACAAGTTCATACACATAAATAACAGTGAGCAGCGGACATTGGGTAATAAAGTCCTCAAATAAAATAAAAAAACAGCTAATTTGTGAAACGTACCTAAAAGTTTTCTCATGTAAAATCATCAATTCACCAAGACCTAAACCAGCCTTGAAATATTAAATACTAAATAATAAATCTAATGCATCTTTTATGTGGTTCCCGCTTCGTTGTGTGCAGTGAGTCAGGGGGTTTGACTCACTCTGTTCCTTCTCCTACAGGCAGGAGCAGCAGAATCATCAGCAGGTGGATCAGGGGGCTCTGAGGGCAGCGCTGAGGATGAGAGTGGTGACGAAGAAAGCAGCGACTCGAGCGAGAGTGAAGATGATGGCGACAATGAAGACAAGGAGGAAGAAGAAAAGGAGGAAGAAGAGGAGGAGGAGAACCAACCATTGTCTTTAGGGTGGCCTGAAACCAGGCGCAAGCAGGCGACTTATCTGTTCTTGCTGCCCATCGTGTTCCCGCTGTGGCTCACCCTGCCTGATGTCCGCAACCTGGTGAACAGCCCTCATCATCATTATCATTATGACCTATGACCTTAAAGCTTTACATACTAAAATGATGTATTTTATTATCTTTACCCATGGGATTGGAACAGAATTGGCTGAAAACTTGGCTTCTGTAAGCTGTACAAACTTGATAGTTTAAGACATATTCATGCAATATGTGATTTTGACCGTGGGCACTAACAATAATGGTCAAGGTGAAATGCTTAGCTAACCTACAGGTAATATAAAGTTTTTACTGATTTTCACATTTGGTGTTACTTTGATCTGATTTTCACCAAAATTAATTCATCTTGAGCTGTTTTTGGTATCTACCGACACACAAAACTTGAAAATATCTAGAAAACTGTGAATGCTAACAGACAGACAGAACCGACTGCAGTGAGTGAATTGTATGGATCAGATGCTATCATTTACAATGGATTACATTGGATTAATTTTTTATTTTTTGTAGTTTCAGGATCTAAGTCTCTGTTCCCAGGTGTCATAATGTTTTTGAACATGTAATGTGAATGGCTCTGGTGCTTTTCAGGCATCCAGGAGATACTTTGCCATCACCTTCATAGGCTCCATCATCTGGATTGGTGCTTTCTCCTACCTGATGGTGTGGTGGGCTCATCAGGTTGGTGGAGTCTTAACACATGTTATGTTGGTCTTTTATTCACACTGATAAGGACCCTGGCAGACTACTTTCCTACATGTCTCAGAGTAGTCGGCCCTGAGTGATGTCAATGATACTTTCAGGTGATGCTTCTGCAGTTAGTGCGGTTAGTTTAACATAAAGATAGTGAGAGCATAACATAGAGACAGTGAGACTGTCCTAGTTTTATAGAAAGTTTTGTCTTTTATTTGTCTCGTTTTACCTTGTGCAAGAAAAAAACATAATTTTGCCCAATTTCTCCTTAAAGGTCATCTCATTGTGCTTGCACCGCAGTTGAGGTCTGGGCTATGAAAGTTCTCGCTCTTCTGGACATTATAGTGGAATTTACAGCCTGATCCTCAGGCATGAATGCACAGTGCACAACCCCATGATTTTTAAAAATTGGTTTAAATTGGGAGATTATGGGCTTTTCCATAATGCTGTTTGTTCTCTGGGTTCTGGCCTCTTGAAATAGCAGCCTCAGAATAAAATTGGACAAAATGAGACTTCCAGTGAGTGTTTTTGTTTTTGTTTTTTTAAAGCGGCATTACTACAAGAGGTCCAGGGGTGCACAGAAAGACAACCTTGGAGAGAGACTCCTCTCCCAGTGTACTTCAGACCCAGCCACACACTGAGACGAAAACTGGTTCATCCCAAAGACAAACTCCCAAACACAAACTTAACAACGTAGTGTATGCTGTACAGTATAGCGAGGAATGCTCAGACCTCTACATTGGAGAGACCAAACAATCACTTCCTACACACATGGCACAACATAGAAGAGCCACCTCCACGGGACAAGACTCAGCGGTTCATCTCCATCTAAATGGCAAAGGTCACTCTTTCGTGGATGCCAATGTTCACATTCTGGACAGAGAAGACAGATGGTTTGAAAGAGGAGGGAAAGAAGCCATTTATGTCCACATGTCTTTAAGGAAACTTAAAGAAGTCCAGATGCTTTTCTTTCCAAGCTCCTTAGACTACGATGACCTGGATGACTGAGAACCTTCACAGACATACTTGGAGAGAGACTATTTAGGTTTTTCTGTAATTTGAGTTTTATTTAGTCTTTGTTGGGGGAAAAATGAAGAAAAAAAATGAATAATGTAGAGTAATGTTAACTAGTTAATTAGTCACCGATTTGGGCACACGGTTTAAAATTTTGGTCTCACTTTGTGGCACTTGGGCAGTTTTACCAACCAACTACAGCCAGGTTGGGGATACTCGTTCTGACACTTGTTTTTATCTTTTACTGTTTGCAGGTGGGTGAAACTGTGGGCATCTCAGAGGAGATCATGGGACTGACCATCTTAGCAGCTGGGACATCTATCCCTGACCTGATCACCAGTGTGATTGTGGCCCGGAAGGGTTTGGGTGACATGGCAGTGTCCAGCTCAGTGGGGAGTAACATCTTTGACATCACTGTAGGGTGAGTCACTCTTAATTCCATTCAGTTTTATTTACATAGCGCCAAACCACAACAATCGCCTAAGGCGCTTTATATTGTAAGGTATTGACCCTACAATAATATGGAGAAAGCCCCCAGAATCCATTGTGTTTAGAATAAAGCATTAATTTATCCACCATTGTACCTGTACTTCAGTCAACAATTGCATCATTGTTGTAAACAAATAAGCCAATATTGTAATCACTATCAAAAAGTTACAAGAGGCTATGCTAAAATAGGCCAAAATATATTTTCTTACAAAAACAAAAAAGGAAGATGTAGCAGACGGGGTACGAAGGTGTGATGGTAAATGGCTTGATTTCTGCTTCTGTTCTGTTTGGTTTTAGTCTGCCGATCCCTTGGTTGATATACACCCTGCTCCACAACGGTGAGCCAGTTATGGTCAGCTCCAATGGCCTGTTCTGCGCCATTGTGCTGCTCTTCCTGATGCTCCTCTTTGTCATTATCTCCATCGCCGCCTGTCGGTGGAAGATGAGCCGAAAGTTGGGCCTCACCATGTTCGTACTGTACTTTGTGTTCCTCGTCCTGAGTGTTCTGCTGGAGGATCGTGTCCTCATCTGCCCTGTTTCCATCTGAGGGAAACAGCACCGTCACACAAGACTTGGTACATCCACACACGAATGATACTGTAATATAGGATCTGTTAGAGAAAAGAACTGAGCCTAATGTTAAAAGGCTGATCAGGCACACACTAGATGCTAAATTAAAGGAAAATTCTACGCTTAATGTGGTTTTACATATTTAATCTGACATTTAATGACATTTAATCAACATTTTCCAGCAGCTCCAGTCTCATAGTAAAGTCTTACCCTCCACCTTTTTAACTGAGTGTCTAAGCTCTGTGAAATATATTCAACATATAGTGCAAAGAGATGTACACTCAATGAAATAAGGGCTAGGATGTTACTGTCTTTGGTATGAAATACAATGAGATATCCAACCGTGGCCTCTGTTGGCAGGAACAAAGACTGCCACTAGGCTCCTACTGCTTTAGTATGAGTAGTGGGATTAAACAGCAGGCAGGGATACATTGAAATGTTAGTAGAAGAGATTGGAAAATGTGAAGCTTAAATCATGGCTTTCAAGTTTGGAGGGTGTGTTTGGTATTGGACGTGTGGCTTGCAGGATTTGATCCATTTGTGCACATGTTCAGCCGGTAATCAGCAATCTGACTTTATTGCCCACAAAGAAGTGATTATTTCTAACATATTGTTTAATAGTTGCCAATAGGAGTCCATTGGGAGTGCACTGAAGCAAGCCCAACTACTGTGTGTCCATATTTCCAACATTTCCAACAGTTTTTTAATGAAAAACGGGAAAACTATTAGACTTAGCCGCTTAGTCTGCAGGCGCGTGATTAGAAAGCTAAGTGGTCCCAACTATTTTTCTTTGTGGTTTAAAAGCAACTACCATTGCAACTATCATTTTCAAAGTTCATTACTAGCCATACTGTGCAACATGGATTTAATAAACTTAAGAGACACATTTGATTAGTGTAGATTGTACACTGGATGATGTTACCTGCCGAATCTTGACCAAGATGAATGGCTGGTATTTCTCATGTGTGTGTTTCCATACTAGATCCTCATTTGTGCGGTCACAATATCAGCTGAGAGAAATTATCTTTAGTTTTTCTCAAGTACTGGTGTCAGCACATCATTTCATGTTGCACTCCTAACAATAGTAGGTGATAAAGGATATAACAGCAGCGGTGAGATGGCTGTCTTTGATTTCAAAACCATTACAACAGCCAACTTTGAACCTCTTTCACAGTGGGCTATAGAATCACCAGTTTGGAGCCATGACCAAATTAAGAATAGTTTTACCCCAAGAATCCTCTTCAAATGCAAAAAGTGCAACAGTTTTGTATAGTAGTGAAACACATTTACCTAACACATGAAAGATCCCAGGTCAAGACCAGGAGAAGACACAAATCCTGAAGTCCAACACACAGATCCATCTGCTGTAGCGACCTGCTGTGAATGAGGGAGTAGCTGGAAGAAGCATAATTAAAAACTTCTTATCGCGGGAGCAATGACTGTAAAATATCAATACAGTAATGCACACAAGACGAGAGATGTCAGAATAAATCAGGAAATAACTAACGCTAAGACCAGGACTAAGATATATAAGATTGAAATAAGATTTGCCGTGTTGTGGCGTTAACGTCATTTCAACGAGATTAACGCTGACAGCACTAGTGGAAACACAACGAATATGACTGCACATTTACTCCGACATCATCCTAGTGCAAAGACAAGTGGAAGCAGACAAAAACAACAAGCACGCATGCTACAAACTTTACCCGAGTCATTTAGACAGCCGTTAGCACATGATTCTCCTTATGGGGACCTGATATGTTTAATATGCTGCTGAGAACATAGCCCAGAAGAAGCGGATAGTATAGCTTTTATTTTGGAAAGAGCCATTTCTCTGTAATAAACTCTCTTTTCCAAAGATGAGTGATTTCTCAATCAGATATATATATTTTTTTTATTACTTTGTTGTTTCAGCAACATTAAATTTAAAAACTGTACTTTTGAGTTAAAATATATATTTATAATTTTAATAAATGACAAATTAAAAAGGCATGAACATTTTTTTTGTATCGAAAAAATATCGAACCGTGACACCAAAGTATTGAACCGTGAATTTTGTGTATCGTTGCACCCCTAATATATATACTGTACTATATATATATATATATATATATATATATATATATATATATATATACTGGCAGAGGCCAGGAAACAGTCATTTCTTTACTGTGGCAACAACACTTATGAAATATACAGACTGTCTATATTTGTCCAACACAGCAAGTATAAAACTTAGCTGTAGCTGCTGGAAGTATCTGAAAATGACACCACGCTGCTTAACTCAACAAACATGAAGCAATCATAATACATCCCCATTCTGTTAACAGATTTTCTTTAGTTAGTTTTTTTTTTTTTTTTTTTTTTTTGGTGTTGGTGGAATTTTCCTTTAATAAGCAAATGCTTATGGGTAGTCTCTGAGCTGACAGCATTAGGTCATTTAAAAACATTACACCCACTCTAGTAGTATTGGTATGGACTGACCTTGCAGGAAATCAGAGTCACTGGATGCAACTTCAGTTTTGTATGTTTAGTATTTCTGGAACTATCATCCCTAACACCTTGTTCTGTATTTAACTTGACAAGTATTTGTTCATGTTTAGTGTTAAAAAGAGTTTTTGTGTCACTTAACTGTGGTGGAGAGAGTCAGTTGTGTGTGTGTGTGTATCAGGAAGACACGCATCAGACTGTCTTAGCTGTGAGAAAACCTGACCCGTGTGATGTTTTCAGATGTTCCTGTTGTGCTCTTGTTGGATTGAAGTGGATGCAAACATGGATTATTGATAATGAAAACTATCAATATTTCAAATTAAAATTCCATGCTGCAATAAATTATTTTTTTAACAGTGAACTGGAACAGTGTGCGGTGTTTTGGGGAACTGGAAAAGAATATGCTGTTCTTTTAATCTAAAACGATATATATGGTTACACTGGTTCTACCAGAAAGTATTTCCTCTTCCTTTGTCTTCTTTAATAAAAAGTATTTAATTAAATGTACATTATACTGGCTAAGTATAAAAATTGATGGTATGTCTGTTTCCCAGAAGTGATGCTGGAATTTCCACTTGTAAGTGGTTGCATAGTAGATTATAAGGCCCACTCCAAACACAAATATGCAGATTAAACTACAATTAAACTGTGTGATGTTTATGCTAATAGCTAGCAAGCTAAGAGTGCAACAAATCTATGTCACGTTGTTTGCAGGTATGTGTGCGCAAAACCTCAGTATAAGGGAAAGACCTTGCTGATGGATTTATGGGTTCACTGCAGTTTTGATTCATACTGAATAAAACATCTTCAACTAATAAAGATGGCGCCTGTTAAGACTGCAGACAGGAGGAAAAACCAGGCTAACAGTTTAACAATGACAAGTCATTAGTCGGTTTGTTAGCCAAATGTTAGCTTTTCTTGAAACAAAATGACATTTGCGTTAACTTTTCTTACAGGCAACACAATTTGGCCATTTAAAGCTAGCATTCTGCTAGCGCATGCTGATGGCTGATTGACTTAAAAATATGACGTAGCACTCATTTCAACACGATAAGTCAATGTATTCTTTTTTGTCCAGTCTTAGGCTTCAGCAGCCCCATTCATTATGGGTTGTCTTGCAGGTCCCTCCTGAAAGCTGATGTCTAAAGTGTGATAGTTCTTAAGCATTTAGAAGTTCTTTGACTCTACAGTCACATAAGGGGAAACTGGTTAGAGACCACAGCACAACCAGAATTTTTTTTAGCAAACATGTGCAATGGGCGATGAACTACACAGACTGAGTCAGACTCAGCATGAGACCGTGACTGTTTGCAGACAGGTTGCCTCTCGCCAGCGACCCGTGCCGTCGTCTTGTGATTGCGTTGAGAATTCAATCCAGTCATTGGGAATCTTCCTCCTACTCACAATTGACTGATTTAAACATTAAATACATTTAAACTAAATATTTTAAGAAGAAGACGCTACAGACAGCAACACTGAGGGTTTACATGATTTTATTTACACTTAAACAGTCCTGTAGATCTGGTCGCTGTACAGAACGTCAGAACTTCACCACTTCTAAAAGGACCTTTGCACATGTGTGAATACACTGTTATAAAATGTGATTTATACAAAGGGCAATTCAAATGTACATGGCCCAGAATCTGCAAAATCGTTTATTTTTACAGTACTATTGTTTTTTAAACACAACAGAAATCCACAAATGAATCACAGCCTTTCTAAGCTGATGTGTCATCTCCCAAATCAAAATTCACCAGTTAAAGAGATTTCCACACCTAAAGGTTTGGGTTTTTTTTTCAGGGACAAAGACGTGCAACTTGTTAAACTTTTCCAGTTTTGCTTAGCCATGCCACAAATCAAAGACTTGGCTGATATTCATAGGACCTTGGTGATTTCAGAGTCAGGGGTCCTCCTTCAACCACTCTGCCTTTCAAAGCTGGATTAATATCCTCACTAAGGCAGTAACAAATATAAGCGACAGAGGCAATGCACTCCAGGGTCCGTTTGATTTTCTCCAACATAACATCATACGGTCTCTAGAACTTAAATAACCCCATAAGGGTTTTAAAAAATTAAAATATGAACTTTATATTCAAATTAAAAGTGAAGTAGGCTCTTTGCAAAGTTGAACTCTGTTATCTTTACACCTGTCCAAAAGTTAAATCTTTAGTAAATTCAATGGTGGATACAGACCTCAGGGTGTAAACATCTCCAGGTATCAAGCTTTTCATAAATCCCACTTTTTATAATAAAGTCCTCTTTTACTGTTTGTTTATGCTAGCTGAAATAAGAATTCTTAATTTAGCTTTAGTCTGATACAACACTAATAAAACTGGCTGGATGTTGCCAGAATGAAAAATTTAAACCTTTTCTCCACATATGTTCCCAAAAGATTCTGGCATCCTGGCTGCTCGGTGGCAGGTGACAACCTGCATCCATAGACAAGCAAAGAAGAGACAACACAAAACACAGGAGCCACCTTGAGGTCCAAGACATTAAAATGATTTGGATTATTGTATTAAACCAATATGGAAGCGGAAGGCAATGAGATTAAAGTAATTTGATTCAGCCACAGGCTTAACTGGCTGCATGTGCAATAAACACTCAGATATGCTGTTATTAAATGAAAGGTGGGACTTTACAGTTTGTACCATAAACACAAAGCTCTTTTATTAACCTCCGCTAAGACTCATTGATATCTTTATAGTTGGATAATTGTTACCAACAAATCAAAACTTCACTTTGGTTTTCCCTCCAGATAAAGTGATTTAGGTCACATAGATCAATTGATATTGTATGTTGTAAGGGTGATTGTTCACGCTATTTATCCCACACTCCACCCACAATCCTTGACAGCACCGCACTGCTAGTTAACAGCACCGGGTTCCTGGGCTTACAGATACCACCTTCCTCATCAAAAGGTAGACAGCAGCGCTTGCGCTTCCTGAAGCGGTCAAGAAGAGCAATCAGACTCCCTTCTGCCCTCAACACTTCCCACAGAAGCACTACAGAGAGCAACTTCTCAGAGCAAACTTCAGAGAATGGTGAAGACACCAGGTCAGGTCGCCAGGTCTCCTCTCTCACCCCCACAGGACCACACACCAAATCCTGCCTGCACAGAGCTGCCGACACGCAAACCGTTTACCATCCTGCCCTCTAAAAAACGCTATCGCAGCATTAGAGTCCTGAACTCTCTTTAAATACACACTATCACACACCAATCCAAGAACTGTTGTATATGCAAAAACTCTCACATAAAATGTCTCTGTAACTGCTGCTAATTTGTGCAATATTTTCAGTGTCTGCATAACATGAGCACCTATGTTTTTAATATTCATCAGTACAAAGATTCACATATAGTGCCTAAGTTTCTGCTGTGCAATATTTGTAGATTTTGATCTTAGCTGGGTATTCATGTATAATTACTATGACTATAGTGCATGGTGTTCTAGGAGAAACAGTTTTGTCCCACTATGCAGTCCTTGTGTGGCCAGCATGACAAATAAAGTTTACTTTGACTTTAAATTTCAGTCTGCTGTTATCATCACGAATTAAAGAAATAACTGTGAATAACAAAAAAACGGCATAAAAGGTTCAGTATTATTATTGTTGTTATTATTATTGTTATTATGGCTGACTGTGTATATGTTTGCCATTTAAAATATTTAATTTGAACTAATTCATGCTGTGAACTCTTACAACCCCAAATTCATCTCTCGATTCGGGTTAGACCACGAAAATGAATGTAAACAAATGCGACGCACTCATGTGTAACTCATACCAGTGGCGGATGTGTTGGCTATTATTTTTACAGCCTTTGAACATCAAGTCAAGTTTCAAAGTAAAAAAACAATGGTTTGGCTGACATGTTATCTTTTTTTGTGGTTGAGGTGAAGGTGGAGGTGTTACACATGCCTCACTGCTCCATCTATCATAGATTGTCTGCCATCCCTGTTAACCGCTCTGATTGAGCTTTAATGCTGATTGGCTGCAGAAGACTCACCTGTCCGCAATCTGCCCTCTTCCTCACCGCTATGTGGCTTCCTATAGGGCCGGTAACACCTCTGTAACACTGATATGTACTCTGACAACAAACACCCCGCTGAAGAAGACTAAAAGTGGTACTTTTCATGGGGATGAATAGCTTAAAGCTCAGAAATCGTTTTTTGTAAACAAACCCCAAAGATACCATTTTCTCTGACAAGTGAAAAAAAATACACTTGATCTGGTAATAAGGACATATGCTCTTCAGTACAAGAAAAGATTAACGTGATCAGCATTCATCGCTCCCTGAGAGGATCAGGGTCATAACATTCACTGATTTAAAGTAATGAACATGATTGTTTTTTTACAATGAAATGTCCTGTTTAATCTGAACTGGTGTGAATGAGTGTGCAAGAATGCAATTTATGATAAGGTCTTTTACTCTGTCACTGTGATGTGTTTCTGCTGTTTATTTTTATGAAAAAACTATTTTGTAACTCTGATGTTTATGGCTTAAACAGTGAAAAACAAATGCTTTGTAAATGCAGGATCATGCTTTTCCCCTGTGTTTCAGAGAAGGGAAGGTTGATAATTTTTCCCAGCTTGGTCTTTAGTCATAAATACAGGACACTTTATATCAGATTCATTTGATTTTGTTTGCCTCACTCGCCTCTCAGGGCTTCTGTAAACCACCGTGTTGGCTTTTCGTTCCTTCACTTTTCGCTGACAACTAGAAAGCCTGTAGATATATGCAATCTGTCTTCAAAATTGATGCAGATCTAATTTAAAAAGTTCCATCTCATAAAGCATAGAAAGCTCACTGAAAACACACACCAAACATGTACTGCATCTTTTCCACACTGAGTAAAAACATTTTTCCTGGTTTAAAACTGCAAGACGAGAAGACGGCCAGCGACCACAGGTCAAAGTCAAACACTGCACATAACAAAAGGACGGTACAATACATAAGCTGACTTTGTATAAATAAAGTTCCAGTTAAAATATTGCTAATATTAGTCTTCATATGATGAAATGATATACAATAAGAATGGTATATTAAAAAAATCCTTTCCTGTTTTGTATTTACAGGATTTCTGCATCACTGTCACTCATTCCCAATGTAAGCTGTTGCGGCTCACTCGACACTGCATGGAGAGGAGTTTATGAACGCTGCGTGTAGTGTTTCTGTCCTCATAGATAGAAGTCTCTAAAACTTCAGGCTACATAATGCTGTCCACAGTCACCTGTACCCCTACGAGCGCTTACAGAGTTCCCCCAAACATTCCCGTAGTGCACATTCGTGGTCTTCCAACTGGTTTCCTGAGCTAGTCTTAAAGCAACAATGAGGATAATGAGAGTTAATCATGGTGTGTTTAGGTGACTCTTTACAAGTAAGGCTCTCCAAAAGTCCTGCGACACTCCATGACACCTGTGCTCGGAGGACGGTCACAGTTGTGGGTCAGCTTCACCAGGTTGGGTGTAAGGCGATCGTACGCCAACTTGTACTCACGGTCGAAGGCGTCTGTGGGAAGAGGAGAGATCGGCAGCCAAATAACATGTGGGTGGAGATTTTTTCTTAAAACATTTAAACATGTCAATCAGTTCATTAAGGCTACATGTAACTGGTGCATGCACTCATTTACACTTTTATCTCTTTGAGGACACAATGAGGACTGGCTGAGCAAAACGGAGCCGATATTGGACTTGGAAACAAAACTTAAAAAAATCTTTAAAGTTCTAAAAATCTAATAAATAGCTCGCTAATACAATTGCTGTGAAGAGCAGTGATGCTGCATATACAGTTAGGTTCATTTATAGCTTATTAATACTTCCCCCAAAGTTCAGGTTTAAATGAATTCATGCTGTTTTATGAATTTTACAATTGAGTTAATCAAATGAATTATTGACACACACATATACAGGGAGTGCAGAATTATTAGGCAAGTTGTATTTTTGAGGAATAATGTTATTATTGAACAACAACCATGTTCTCAATGAACCCAAAAAACTCATTAATATCAAAGCTGAATGTTCTTGGAAGTAGTTTTTAGTTTGTTTTTAGTTTTAGCCATTTTAGGGGGATATCTGTGTGTGCAGGTGACTATTACTGTGCATAATTATTAGGCAACTTAACAAAAAACAAATATATACCCATTTCAATTATTTATTTTTACCAGTGAAACCAATATAACATCTCCACATTCACAAATATACATTTCTGACATTCAAAAACAAAACAAAAACAAATCAGCGACCAATATAGCCACCTTTCTTTGCAAGGACTCTCAAAAGCCTGCCATCCATGGATTCTGTCCGTGTTTTGATCTGTTCACCATCAACATTGCGTGCAGCAGCAACCACAGCCTCCCAGACACTGTTCAGAGAGGTGTACTGTTTTCCCTCCTTGTAAATCTCACATTTGATGATGGACCACAGGTTCTCAATGGGGTTCAGATCAGGTGAACAAGGAGGCCATGTCATTAGTTTTTCTTCTTTTATACCCTTCCTTGCCAGCCACGCTGTGGAGTACTTGGACGCGTGTGATGGAGCATTGTCCTGCATGAAAATCATGTTTTTCTTGAAGGATGCAGACTTCTTCCTGTACCACTGCTTGAAGAAGGTGTCTTCCAGAAACTGGCAGTAGGACTGGGAGTTGAGCTTGACTCCATCCTCAACCCGAAAAGGCCCCACAAGCTCATCTTTGATGATACCAGCCCAAACCAGTACTCCACCTCCACCTTGCTGGCGTCTGAGTCGGACTGGAGCTCTCTGCCCTTTACCAATCCAGCCACGGGCCCATCCATCTGGCCCATCAAGACTCACTCTCATTTCATCAGTCCATAAAACCTTAGAAAAACCAGTCTTGAGATATTTCTTGGCCCAGTCTTGACGTTTCAGCTTGTGTGTCTTGTTCAGTGGTGGTCGTCTTTCAGCCTTTCTTACCTTGGCCATGTCTCTGAGTATTGCACACCTTGTGCTTTTGGGCACTCCAGTGATGTTGCAGCTCTGAAATATGGCCAAACTGGTGGCAAGTGGCATCTTGGCAGCTGCACGCTTGACTTTTCTCAGTTCATGGGCAGTTATTTTGCGCCTTGGTTTTTCCACACGCTTCTTGCGACCCTGTTGACTATTTTGAATGAAACGCTTGATTGTTCGATGATCACGCTTCAGAAGCTTTGCAATTTTGAGACTGCTGCATCCCTCTGCAAGATATCTCACTATTTTTGACTTTTCTGAGCCTGTCAAGTCCTTCTTTTGACCCATTTTTCCAAAGGAAAGGAAGTTGCCTAATAATTATGCACACCTGATATAGGGTGTTGATGTCATTAGACCACACCCCTTCTCATTACAGAGATGCACATCACCTAATATGCTTAATTGGTAGTAGGCTTTCGAGCCTATACAGCTTGGAGTAAGACAACATGCATGAAGAGGATGATGTGGACAAAATACTCATTTGCCTAATAATTCTGCACTCCCTGTATACGTATGTTATGTAAGAAACACTTTTTTAAAACATACACATCCAAGACATAAACTTAATACTCACCAATATCAATGTTATCTTTTCCCAGAGCCACCAAGGACAGGAAGAGGATGTCCCTGTACAAACTCCTGAGGAAGAAAGGCGAGGTCACATGCGATCAGTATAAATGGCAGATGAGTGAGTGCTTTAAACTTGTATATTTGAATCACTTTTTCCTAAACCCAAACTGGTAGGTCTTTCTTCCATAAACACAATAATTAGATGAACAGACACGCCGATCATAATGAGCAGAAGCACAAGGCAAACTTTGCTGCCTTCATGCAAACATTCAAGCAGGTATTAAACAGTCATGCTGTCTCCCTTTTCCCTCTCAGGTCCTGTTACTGCAAGTACAATAATTGGAAACTGTGTAAATTGACTGCTCGTTTGTGGTTGTCGGGGTTAAGTGAATGAAAATAAGAACAATAATCAAATCAACTCTCCAAATAACACTCCCTGATGAGCACAGTGCATCTCTCTGCGAGCATGTTTCAGTGTGTCACATTTTCGGACTCTGTGACATACACTTCCCACTAACCCAACGGCACTGACTAGAGGACTGAATTTATATCAATCCACAGCTGAAAATAGTACCAAACAAAACTGCACGGCCTGTGTATTTTACACATAATAAATGCCTTATTACTGCATTTGTGGCCAATTTATATTACAATATAACTGGAAAAGCCTTCAAATATGAATTGTCCTTATATGTGACTGAACAGTTGGTGCTGACCTTTGCCTTTTGACCCCGAGCGTCTGCCCCAGCAGCTGCAGCAGCTGAGCCATCGGGCGGCTGACGTCGTTCCTCTGGATGCTCTTCACCATACTGTGCAGCAGCTCCTCACTGAACGGCTTTTCTTCCTCTGGGACTGGCCGAGACACAGGGTAACCAACATCTGGAACACATGCACACACGCACACAATTCATCATGATTTTGCATCAGACGTGAAAATAATTTCAATAATACATCATCTGTGAAGAGTAGGCACTCTCTCTGATGAGAAGCACTTGGGGCTGGGTATCTGGAAGGCATAAAGTGGTACTGCACTTGCAGGTGTTGAATAAGTAAATCTAGTACAATAATATTATAATGAAAAACATGGGTTAAAAAGTGGATGCACAGTACATAATGAATGTAACCCAGCAATATACAAATTAACAACTGAATACTTTACATCAAAATAAACATAATGTTCATATACATCAAAATAAAAATAATGTTATCTGTAGCTTTTAAGATTTAAATTTAAGAGTAATTATTTGTTACACGTTACGTGGTTCCTTGTAATTACAGTCATTACAATCTGTTCTGCCAAACAGTACAGTTTCCTCTCAAAGCTTAACTAATTCACTTCAGAAACTCTGCTAGAAAACTACGACTCAACATCCTGTCATGAAGAATTGTTGCATTTGTTGCTTTATACTTGACCAGTGTAGTTATCTTCTTTCTCTCTTCAGGTAAATTCAAATTAAATTATAGTTAAAATTATATATTATACATTATATTATAATTAGCTTATTATAAGAGCATGGCCCACTGATTGTGTTGTGAGAGTACATACATGTGGTAAAAATGTCCTTACAGCAGAGCCCTGACTGCACATGTGCACGTCTCCCCTATTCTGCTGTCTAGTCTCATATTTGTGCCTCCGCTGTGCTGCATGAATAAAACTGAAAATAGCCCCCGAAATATACTTCAAACAGTTACCATAAGATTACATTACATGCAATACAACTGTTCACTGATATTTCTCATTTATTCTCAGCACAGAACTGCATTATTACTGTTCCTACCTACATACTGCTTCACTTTTTAATATAAAAAGATGGAAGTTTTATAATATATGTACACATATCCAGGAACACATATTACATTCATATTTTGCCTTTAGTTTCATATAAGTATTTAATTACTATTGATATAGTAAATGATATAGTAATGTTGTAAGATGGGCAGATACTCTCAGGGATAAATACATATTATCAGACATTTTCATGCATGCACAAAAAAATTACTACTACTATACTCAAATATTAGCATAAAAGATATTTTTGTTTATGAAATTGTTAGAAGTTACATAACATACTAATTTCCTAGGATACTAGGGCCATAAAACACTGTCATGTCTATATTTACAGTTTAAAGACCCACCAGTACTGCAACCTGAAGCTCTGTACTAACTTCCTGTTAGTACATATAACATAGTATGATTTATATAAAACTATTTCTGAAGGTTAAAAGTTGCAATATATTTAGAAGCTAACTTCTAATAAATAAGAATGTCAAACTTTACACAGATTGCCTGTTAAACTACAAACAGTAACAGTGTTCAGGAGTGGCAGCGGTCGGTGTTCAGTACCCAGCCCTTTAAGCACCACACGTTGCTGAATGTCCTCATTACAAGTGGACAAACACAGCGGACAGTCACCACAGTTGCAAACCCACGTTCAAATACAGAGCAGGGCTGTATTTGAGGCAAACATGTCAAAACCACCTCAGAGTCAAAGTCTCAGTAAGATTTTACACCGCACAAACACTTTCATTCCAACACTGGGAAACCAGCCGCTGACTTTCCACAGACAACACTGCAGTGCAACAAGCAAAGGACACAGAACAGAGGGAAACAGCCAGAGCAGAGGACAGCACACAAACAACAGGACTCATCTGAGGCCGTCTGCAGCAGAGGTGAACACTCACTCTCTAACAACAGAGTACAATTAAGTCCTGCAAGACAGAGAGCAGACACAGCCTGTTAGCACACAGATCGGCCACTGCGCCTCCTCCTCCGTTAAACAGTCAGTTACTGCAGACATGTTAGCACCAGGCTGTGGTATTCGCCCTCACAAATCCAGCTGTTCCCAGGACTAAAAAAAAAAGAAGACCCCACCCCCCAAAAAAAAAAAAACCCTGCAACTTCAGACTCATTTAAACGCCCGGGCTTTTTTTGAAATTCTAATTCTCATTTTAATCCTGAATATCTTTTCTTTAGTTTAACTCACTCTTGTGATTGGAACTTGGAACATAACAAGTTTCAATCCTGAAAAATGCTGAAAAACAAAATAGTAATCGATGAGCATTTCCATCCTTTATCTGTTAGTAAGGACAAACTGGATTACTTATTTTTAAGCATTTTTAAGCATACTGTATAAAGCATTTTAGTGAAAGCTTCTGTAATTTTTCAGCCACACATTTCATAAATAATCTTATTATGTTTTACTTCGTGCTACTTAGAACTCTGTGTTACAGCCCTGTCCATAATTTGGATCACGGTGGCTGGATTTTGTTCTGTGTGTTCTGTTAAGAGTCTCTGGAGGTCATTCCTGATTGGAGAGCTGGCAGCTGCTGATTGGTCCCAGGGTCAAGTGGCTGTTTTAAAAACCCTCTAAAGCAGTTGTCCTGACAGCAGCAGCAGCCCCGTCCTTTGTGTGGCCTTTGTATGAAGACTGATAAACAATATACTTCTTCCTAACTTTGCTACCTAGTGTGGATTTAGGGGTGTTTAATTGTGATGGATCTTTGGGAGAGCAAATGACAGTTACATTTTCTTGTCTTTTGATTGTCACCAGTCAGGCTTTCATTCAAGTTTAGCCCAGAAAACTTCTAGAAACCTCAAAAGAAAATATAATTAGAAAAAAATGTGCATCTACTACTACTATGTGAATATTAGAAGTCGGTGGAACTAATTCAAATTTACTGAAATTATTAAAACACAGCAGAATATATTCAGTTTGTAACTGTAATTAAAAAAGTTTGAGGCGAGCCCATGTTTGGATTTTCTTTTATTTCCCACTTTTTTGTTAAAATATGGACAAAATTAGGCGGATGGAAATGCACTTACTAATATTATAGATGAGTGGTCTCACCTTTAAAAACAATATTATTGTTCAGCATATATACACACGAGGCTTTCTGATCAAACTGCTTCTAGAATATATATACAGTTATTATTTAACATTGTTGAACATCTGTACTAACATTAAAACTAAGTGAGGCAAAAAAAGCTTATGCATAGATATGTTTTATGCATATATGCAGGCATATACTCACCCTAACACACATAAATGTGTTAAAAGGGTTTTTATTGAATTTCATAAAAAACGTTAATTAACTTACCTAACACACAAAAAAATCTCTCTCTGTTTTTGGCTGAGAGCTGCTGAAAGAAGCTCCATCTATACGCAGGTTTTACAATATTCTCTTCTTTTTTGTATTTTCATTTTGGACAGATGGTTACAGGACCTGAGCAAATTTCCCCACTATCTGAGGAAATAGAAAACATGTCCAAGCAGTGCAACTCACTGTATGTGTTCCAGAGGATGTACAGAGGCTGGATGGGGTCCTGGTGCAGCTTGAGGTTGTCCCACAGGATCTGGATCAACACGTGTTTACTGTCCTCAGACATCCAGTGATGAGGGATCTGAGAAGAAACAGTGTGAGTCAGACGTGCCAATGCTGAAAAATGCTGTGAAACAAAAACATATTCCTTTCTTTTTTCTTCCATTATCACAAGCCATTGGGTCTTGTGTGTGTGTGTGTGTGTGTGTGTGTGTGTGTGTGTGTGTGTGTGTGTGTGTGTGTGTGTGTGTGTGTGCGTGTGCGTGCGTGTGCGCATGTCCGACCTGGGAGTCTCTGTTGCAGTGCTCAGAGGTGAGGATGAGACCTGGCAGGTTGCTGGGTAGGTCCAGCCGTCTGAAGTACCAGACCAGGTTCCAGTAGATGATGGGGTGATGGTCCACCATGTCAGCCTCTGTGATCACTGAGTCGCCCTCGTTCTCCAGCAGACTCTCGAGCTCCTTCCACAGCACCAGTGGGCTCAGGTAGGGAACCGTCACAGGCTCTGGGTTGTGAAGCCGCCACTCCATACTCAGTGGGTCCTGAGTGTCACAAAAAGAGAACTGCTTAGGTTCACAGCCAGCTTGTGCTCTAGAGCCACTACTCCTTCTCATCAAAAGGAGCCAGCTGAGGTGGTTTGGATCTGGCCTGGGAATTCCTCTGTGTGGGATGCGACCCAGCCCCAGATAAGCAGACGAAAGTGAATGGATGGATCGATGGATGACAAATGACTTATTTATATATGCAGGAGATGTGAGTGATTAACATTGTTATGGTTAAATATTAATGAAGACAGGTTTGAAGTTATCCAACACAAAGGGATATGCAGCAACAGGTTTTTGTTTTGGTTTGCATTATTTTCAGAACTGGACGTTTTAAAACCTCTGTCTCTCCTTTCATTGTGTATTTTGTTCCCAGAGTAAACTACTAGAGGTACCGAACATGAACACTTAAGTTCACGGATTCAAGACATGCCGTACACACACCAGTCCAGCCTTACCGTGGCTTCGTTCAGACAACTGGGCAGGCTGCCTGATGTTGGCAAACAGCAGTTGTGTCGGGTCGTTTCATCCAGAGGACCAAAGGCGCTGACACTACGGGCTATAGGAGCTCCAGAGGATAGCGCCCCCTGCCGGCATTCTACGGGTATATTGATGCCTTGATCCCTGGTTGACCGAGACCTGCAAAGATACAGCAAAGACAAGTTGGCCCTTTTCCCCATAGACAATACTGACTATTTGTACATAGGGTCAATGATTAGGTATAGTGTTACTTTTCTATAAACAGCAACACTGATTTCTTTAGATCACATTAAGAAATTTCACTCTGCCTTCGAATTACAAACTGTATATTTTACAGGAGAGTGTCAGGGCAGCAACCTGAAGCAAACAGTGACTCAAAGCACAGCAGGAATGAAAACCAGAGTGGCTGGAAGAGAAAATTCAGGTTTTAAATGGCCAAGTGTGAATACTAACTTTAACCAACTTGAAATCCTGTGGCATCACCTGACTGATAAACTGAAACAGGAGCAATAGTTCAAAATTCCTTCTCATCCTGCAGCTAAAGGATGTTTTCACATGTTCAATTATTTGCCCACTGTGTACTGAGCTGTGTTTAATAAAGACCAGACAAATTTTCATGGTATTAATTTATTCAACTTGTACTTGTCTACACTTGGATGCAGATCAGGGAACATAATTTAAAAGCAATTAATGCCAAAATTGTGGTAAATACACATCTGTTTGCTTGCTCTATGTCAAGTATTTTAGCGATATATCTGTTTCTGTTCATCCCTATTGCTCACACATTTCATAATCTCAAGTTTCCCCCCAAATACCTCACAAAATTGCACCTGCACACACACACACACACACTCACACAGGCACACACACACTGAGCTTTGTTAGGACAGGTGATGCAGATTCACTGCTCTTTTACAATGCAGATGTGGAGTGTGTGGATGCAGCTACAGTAGCTTTTCAGTTCAATAGCATTGTGTAACCAGACAAGCTGCATGAAGATGAGCAGAGGTCCATAAATAAATTTAAAAAAAATAAAATCATACAGCACATCTAAAACTAAACTACAGGAAGAACAAAATTTTTAATGATGATGATGATCATCGCACTGTATTTCAGATCTCAGGCCATAATAACATTGTAACAGTTGTACAAGACACGAGGTAAAAGATAAGGAAGCACAGACAACAAACAAACAGAACAAAAAGAAGTCCTTTTAATCTGAAGGTGTCTCAACAGTGCAGTACTTATTTTAATTTATTTTTTCATATTTTAGACAAAACACCATCTTTTCATGTTTTCATGCATTGCTTGTTAACAAATATTGTGAAAGATTTTTAAAAAAATTGTATGATTATTTGTCTCACTAACATGTTTTGATACTAAATTTAAATCAGAAATGAGCAAAAACATAAGTAGCCAAAAGCTTCACTACATTCAGGTGTGGTATGTTAGCAGCAGCTAATGTAGCCTCAAGCTTTTCATTATACAACAAATGTTTTGTTTATCTCTGTCAGTCGGTAATTGTGTTCTTTTTACTGTACATGCTCCAGTTTCAGTCAGAGGGTTTCATTTGTCACTACTGTCCACACTTTAATTCTTAAAGAATTTCTTAAATTGCCCAAAAGAAAACTAGCAAATATTTTGATTTTGACAAGAGCATGTAAACAAATGTAAATGTAAGAATGTAGTTTAACACTGAGTATGAGTGCATACCTTGCTGAGCACTCCTGCACAGCAATCATAGGGGACTGAGGGGAGATAGCTGTCGTGGGACAGGGAGTAGACAAGGTGGATGTCCCTGTGTCCAGCCCTGTGGAGGCAGAATATGACGAGGTCGTCGCCTCATCTACTGATGGGCTGCCCTTCAGGAAGAGCCTGCAGAGAGGAGAGAAAAGAGAAAAAGGAAAAAAAAACATTACTTAATCAGTACTTAATAAGACATTTCTCAAGTAGTAGAACTTTAAGTAGAACTTAATCACAATAAAGGTTTTGTGCTTGTCTGTATTCTTCTTACTTACCTGAAGCAGCGTTATCGGTACTGAAGAGAACATTAAGTAACAGAAATAATCAATTACACCTGTGGGGTTCTTTGCTTTTGAGACCAAAAGCACTCAAGTCTGGAGCCCACTTACAACATTTTGGTGTCGTCTAAAAAAATGATATGACTTTTAATTTAGTCATATCTCCACTTGGATGTGCTTATGCTAAAGCTAGGCTAACACAACATCCATAAAGTTCTGATGAAGGTCACCTTAGTTTCAGTGTGTTAAATGTGTAATAATTAATGACTAAGAATGTACGTGTCTCAACTCTAACTTTTGGTTGAACTTTATTTGAAACGAAGCAAGCCTTAGATCATTTAAAAAGTAACTTTACATAATTCTGGCATTTAATCAATATGGACGGAGGGGGAAAAGATGAAGGGGAGAAGAATTGAAGGTGATTTATTTCATCTTTTTTGACAATATAGTCAATAGTCAACAATAAGCACATAAAAACAGCATACATACATACAGCACTTGAGCATTTGCCTACCTGCCAGGTCCTCGCATGTCCCTGATCTCCACATTGAGGAACGGCAGGAATGGGTTTCCACAGAAGGGGCAGGTGGTGTTCAGGTTGGAGTCGTCTGCTGTCCAGCCGGCCATGATCTCCTCATCATACACCAGGCAGTCGCAGGTCTTACAGCGAGAACAGCTGGAGATCAGCAGCTGGAGGAAGAGGACACAGACGCAGAGACACGTTTAGCTTCTGTGGAAGATTAATTTTGATTTTTTTTATCTTGCAGTTTTACCTCCATGGCGTAGTTGTTGAAGATGCTAGTGTTGCTGGTGTACCGTGAAGAGCTGAGGTCCGACTTGTCTGGCAGAGAGAAGCCAGGCAGTCCTGCATCAGGATGAACAAACTGTCAGAATATGTGAGGGGGCAATTATATTTATTTGAATTTATTCTTTATTCTTATCAGACTACTTGTCATTTTCCATCTTGGTGTGTTAATGTTTGCCATAAAGAACAGGCCAGACTACTGAAAGCAGGTCTAAAGCATACTGTAGATAATCAAATTCTATATTCTTCTATACAAACTGCAAAGCTTTGTTTTTTCATTGACTACACTAAAGAGGAAAATACAGCGATAGCGTTTCTTAGTTGATAAGTAGAAACCCGTTGCCTAGAATCAAGCATTTATTTATACACTGCTTTTCACATAAACACAGAGTGCTTTATGAGTCCAACACAACGCACATGAGAATGATATTAAAGAAAGAAAACAAAGCAGCACGAAACAGAAAGAAATTAAAAAATAAAAAGCAAAAAATGCACAATTTTTTAAAAAGGAAAAAGAACATTCATTTGAGTGAATCTTGTGCTGACCAGGGAGCAGAGATGTGGGTCTTCCGTAGCTCGATCCTGCAGTGGGACTGTCCAGATGGCTGCGGAGGGGGCTGCGTCTGGGACTCCTGCGAGGTCCTGGAGGGCCAACAGGGCCATTCCTCAATGGAAAGACCATTGAGTGCTCTGTGTCTCCAGAGTCTTCCTCATCTAACAGTGAGGAGCAGTCTGGATCTCCCGCACCGAGGGAGGACACGCTCAAACGGTCACTCTGGCTGTCCTGGATGAGGAGAGCAGAGCATTTCAGTTTTTGCCAGTCTAACTTCAAACTTTCACAGCAACTGCAGATTATTTTAAATGACTTATTAGTAACTCTGACTGCCTCCAAGAAGATCAATGTAAAAATATAAACGAAACCACAGCACGAATCACTCAAATCTACAGGTACAATATTTAGTTGCTTATATGAAAGAAAACAAAAAAACAACAAACTGTGCTACTAAATTGTGCAATTTATTTAGGTTTTTCAGGGGGAAGAATTCACATGGATAATGTGAAAGTCTCAAAAACTCCAATGAGGACACACATTTCTGAAATGTCTCACAAAAGGAACACTCACACAGTTTGCACATGGCAGGAGAAGATTATGTACTGTCTTTGGGAGAGATTTTTGTTTTGTGGTGTTTCTTCTCTATTGTTTTGGAAACTTTATAATAAAGAGCAGAACACAATGACACAATTACTAATGCAGGATTTCACAGAATCCTGCTGGACGGCCACAAGATGGCAGCAGCACACAGGCTTTGGTCTCATTCATATGCTGAGTTATAGAATAGTTAATAGTTGCTGTAAGTCACTGGCACAAACTTGTTACAGTGTAGAAGTACAGATTCTCTATCAATAAGACTACAGGCGTTTGCACAGTAGTTGGAGATATTTTTCACTTAAAACATACATTATTGGTTTAAAATTAGGGTATAAATTCACATCTAATACTCTAAAACAAACAAAAATGGCGGCGTCGGCCAGACGATTTTGAGAAATCTTGAGGTTCCTGTGAATTTTCTCTAAAATATCAAAATCAAACTAAAGCCTATTTTGTATGTGGTCAGCACACCATATTTATTTTTTTCAATGAAAAGAGAGAGCAGGACTCTGTACCTTGGTGGGTGTTGTGTATGTGGCAAGGCGCGTGTACCAGCGGCTCGCTTTCTCTGCTACTCCCTTCCCAGCAGAGAACATGCTGGTCTTGAACACATCCAGTGTTGGCGTCAGGAGTGTATCTAAAGCAAAAGAGGAGGAGGAGAGTGAAGGTGACGTCAGGCTCATCCTGTCCGCCCTCTCTCTGTAGGGGCTGGGTCGAGGACTCGGGCTGGGGGTGGTGCTCAAGCTTCGAGTTGGAGGCGAAGACCACAGATGTTGCCGCGAGATGGGCTGCGAGGGCGACGGCAGCTGGAAGGTGCGGGAGCGAGACACTCCTGCAGTCCTGAGGGGGGAGCTGTGGGGGAGGCTGGCTCTGCGGGAGGAAGCAGAGAGTGAGGAATGGTGGAGGAGGACGGGGCTGGCTGGGTCCTGAAAGTCCAGACTGGGCGTGCGGCTGCTCAGCGGGCTGCCCATGTGGTTCATGTAGAGCTCAATCTCCCTGGCCAGGTGCCTCCGGGCACTAGGAGTGCTGGCCTGGTCCCCCTCCGTGTACCGTTCCTCATTTTGCTGATCAGACTCTGCTGCCAGGAGGGAGAGAGGGTCGTAGCCTGTTTCAATACCTGTGCGCTTCACAGTGCCTCTGTTTGTCATGGTGCTCACACCACCATAGCTGGCGCTACGTTCAACAGGTTTTTTATAAGGTTTTGCCCCCTTAGAGGGCTTTTCGAAATCCAAATCCTCCAGATCAAAAATGGCCTCTGTAGTGTTCCTGTCCTCATCGCTAGAGTCCTGCCGCTCCGCCTCCTCATCCACTTCCCTGTGATCACTACTCCTGGCAGCGTGTGACTTAGCAGCTACCCCCTCGAGCCCACCCAGAGCCAGGGAATGAGGCCTCCTAGCCTTAGTGAAGTTGGCACCAGCGAGGATTTTAGCATCTGCGCCCAGGTGTCCTGCGATTTTATCTGGATCAGTTTCACCCTGGCTCATGCCCAGGCCCAGGACAGTGGTGCCACTCCCACTGCTTCCCACAGTGTCACCACTCAGCCGACGGCTCTTTACACCCTGCCAGTCAAGCGCTGAGCCACTGCTGGCGCTGCCCACCACCTCCTCCAGAGTGCTCTTATGTCTCCGGAGCAAACTGTTTGTCTGAATCTCACCAATCTCATCCAGGGAGGTAGTGAAGAGGAGACCTGCAACGTGGTCTGGCAGACAGGGAGAAAGAGAAAAATGGCAAATAATAAAAGCCACATTTGCATTTGTATCAGGAGATGGCACGAGTGAGCAAAGGAGGTGAGATCACTTGACTTGTTAATTTTCAATGTTAGAGAAAAGATCATGGCCTCAGTCCAGCCTGTGCACATGAGGAAAGACACCAACTATAACTACAGAGGAGCCTTTCAACAAGGAACACCCAAAAAATAAAGCTGTGAACTGAAACAGCTAAATAATTTCAACTGTTTGACACAAAATAAAAGTATGAGTACGGGTAAACTGTCCAAGGCACTCCTATGTTTATATTGAGGAAATCCCAAAAAGAAAACCTTGAAATGTGAATTACAGCAGAGAGAGACAGTTAAGGTACCACATTAGAAAATCTATTAAGCTCTAAAGTCTAAGGAGCTTGGAAAGAAAAGCGTCTGGACTTCTTTGAGTTGCTTGAAGATGTTTCACCTCTCATCCGAGAAGCTTCTTCAGTTCTAAGGTCAAATGGTGGAGAGTCCCAGATTTAAACCCAGTGGAAGTATCCCCCCAAAGAGGGACAAAGGACCCCCTGATGATCCTCTACCTAATCACATGAGCCAAAGTGTGAAAGGGGGTGTGGGTCACAATCAGCCAGGGTTTCGGGTGAGCTCATTGTGAAACCTGGCACCACCCTATCATGTGATTTCCTGAGGTCAGATGGCCCAGGATGTGAGTGGGCGTTAAGGCGTCTGGGAAGGGATCTCAAAACTGGATTATAGATGGCAGACAGTTGGTGTCGTAAACCACCGCCTCTGTTCAAAGATGGTCGCTCACAGTGGACGTAAATGGCTTCTTTCACTCCTCTTTAAAACCATCTGTCCTCTCTGTCCAAAATGTGAATGTTGGCATCCTCGAAAGAATGACCTCCTTTGTCCCTCTTTGGGGGGAAACTCCCACTGGGTTTAAATCTGGGACTCTCCCCCATTTGACCCTTAGAACTGAAGAAGCTTCTCGGATGAGAGGTAAAACGTCTTCAAGCAACTCAAAGAAGTCCAGACGCTTTTCTTTCCAAGCTCCTTAGACTACGATGACCTGGATGACTGAGAACCTTCACAGACATTAAGCTCTAAAGTTTGCAACTACCTGCGCTGGCGGAGCTCTTGGGTTTACAGGCTGAGTCATCAAATGGACAGCTGCTGCGAACAATGCCACGGGGTCTGAAGGAAGAACTCATCTCCAAGTCAAGCTGAGGGAGGCAATCTTTGCTTCCCTTGGCACTTTCTGTCTCTGACACTACAAACACGAAAAACAATTACAATTTATGCACACAGCACAAAACACACCAACATTCTTTAAAAAAAAATTAACTGCAGGACAACAAACAACTGAAAGCTTTGATGTTCATGAGAAACCAAAAGGAATGAATCATCTCTAGAGGAGACAGAAAGATCAAGGCAGAGGAAAGGGAAATCCCACGTGGCTACAATGCTGCCAAGTTAGGGTTTTTTTCCCCCAGTTAAAGGCAAAGGAATATCAGGTGACATCAGATCAGACAGAATACTGACAGGAGCTGCAGTCGCTCTCCTTCTTGTCGTCTTTGTCAGGGGCAGAGTCCTGGCCAGCGGGGTCTCCTCTCCGCACCTCCTCTTTTGACAGGGAATTATAACCCAAGTCTGACTGATCACCTAAAAAAACAGAAGGAAAAAAAAAAAAAAAGAGTACAACTTGGGTGAAAGACAAGGACAAACACAGGCAGTGAATTATCTGAATATCTAATTATCTACCTAGTAAAGCACAAAGTCACAGAAATACACATCACACACACGGAAAGTGTAAGCAGAGGGACAATTCAAGAACAAAGTTGAGGTCCAAGCCCTTTACTTCCATGTTGTATGCTAGATAACAACACTATACACTGCATTGCGCTATGGGACTAAAATCTTACATGGACAGGGATCTACTGTAGCTTTACACTGTAGGAAGAGAGATACATGAAACATCTATAAGAGAATGAACCAGTGAGCCATTTTCTTCTCTTTATCTTCTCAGTTCTGCCTGGCACATTGTTAGTGCTGGGAGAAGGCAGAAAAAGCAGCTAAGCTGTACTGGATAAAGGAATCCCCCCCGAGGCATGCAGAGATCTACAGTTACCATATAAAAACAAACTGCATTTTTACAGCTGCTAATGATTCTGACTGCTACGGCTCGAGGCTCACGCTTCCATCTGTCTCTAAAAGTTTTCGGGGTCCTCAGGCAACGAGCTGATTGATTCGTTCTCCTCTTTCATCCTCCACACGAGCCTTTGTGGCAATCACCTCTAAATAAACCATGAGGCTGCACAGCTCAGCTGTGATACAGCATAGAACAACTTGCAACTGACGGCGAGTAACACAACTCCAAATCCTGGAGAGTAATAACCAGTTAGCTGCACATGGAGGTCCCTCCCACCTGCCGTGCTGTGAGCTGTGTCTCACTCTCAATCTTTATGCACACGAGGCGACGCTTCCTGCTGAGGTGCCATCTCCATGATTAAAATGATTTCCGTAATCAAAAAGAATGCATCTCTGGATAATTACTCGCCATAATTGACAAAGACAAATCACTCAGTAGTGAGAGTGAGAGTAAAACTCGTGGGAAAAATGAGCAAGGAAATAGAAGTGGACTTTGATGTGCTGGATGGAGCAATGACACAGTGGAGGAAAGAAAGAGGAGAGGAAGTCACAGGGAGGAGAGCAAGAAACAGTAACACGTAACAGTGACAATGACAATGACGAGCAAAATAAAAAATGTTGCAGAGCAGCTAAGATAGATAACACAGACAAACGCAACCAGAATCAGACAAGGCTGACTGAGAGAGAGAGAGGGTTTACCTGGGTGGAGGGTGGCTTCTCTGAGCTCAAAGCCCCCACCGTGTGAGTGCGCCACCGGGGCCCTGGTGCCCAAGCTGCCGCCCCTACAGCCGACTGCATGCGAGGGCAACACAGGCAGGGCCAGAGTGAAGGCAGGTTAGGGACAGAGCAGAGCAGAAACCACAGCCGCAAAAACCAGGCGGCGATCATGGATGCACAAAAGGATTAACAGGAGAAAAAACAGGAAGCGGAGGAAGGGAGGTGTAAATCGAAGAGGGAAATGAGGAGTAAGTGAGTTGGTGAGTGGATCGAATGAGGAGGGAGGATGAAAGGGTGACAAAAAGAAAAGAAAAAGATGTTGAATAAGATGGCTGCTATTGAAAGATGGAGTCACGCAGCAACCATCTGAAGTGTACCTGTGCTAGATCTATCATCAGTGGGGTCTACTTTGATGGAGTCGGCGGCGTAGGGGCCCTGCTCGACCAGGTTAGTGTCGGCAGAGCTATCCAGGCTGCCGTGACTCACAGCGTCCAGGTCGCTGCCATCTGCCCAAAAACAACAAAGCGTTAAAGGAGGCTGGTGGCGTTTAAGCTCAACAAGACACAGCCGCTCTATTTTTACCTCTTTTTACATCAATTACACCAGTTTGGATTGCATAGAAAATTCATTATTTTGTGGGTGGAAAGAAAAACGTGTTTTCATTTCATGAAAATTAACTCATAAATATTTTAAATGAAAATTAATGATTACTTAAAATCACACTGGAGTATCTTTGCAGGCGTACAGATGCCCATTTTGAGCAACCATCACCCCTGTATTGGCACAGCTAGATGAGTGTGTGGAAAAATCTGCCTCTGTGGGTTCATTTATATTCTCAAATGTCCAAATGACTTTTTCCTTTGAAACAGGATTTTTGTTAAAAGACATTAAGTTTTGTTGATGTAGTAAACAGATTTCATACAGCACGAGCACCATGGCCTCCACAGAACAGCACAAACTGACTGACCAAAGAATAAAGAAGACCTCGATGCACAACTGAGTGAGATGATGTCAGAGTCTCTAATTTGTCAGACAGACACCACACAGGTCCTCAATTGGAAGCCTCACTGAATGGTACCCATAGGAGCCAGACCATGACGTTTCAGGAAATGTTCTTTTTCTCTTCCATGAAAAAGTCTTCATTTCTCAAAAAAAGCAACTCTGACTTAGTTCAAAGCAAAATCTTTTTTTTTGAAAAGCATTTTGGGACTAGATTAAAAACAAAGCTGATGACGTGAATACTTAATGCTTCTTTGATCAGCACGAAGTCAGCACTGCACTAACATTGTCAATCTGCCTTTTATTACATAAAATGTAACACCTGTATAAAAAAGCACCTGTATAAAAAAGCCCAAAGCCGACTGTACTTCCTCAGGAGGCTGAGGTCTTTTAACATCTGCAGGAAGCTCCTGAGGATGTTTTACCAGTCAGTGGTTGCTGGAGTACTTTTCTATGCTGTGGTGTGCTGGGGGAGCAGCACAGCAAAGAAGGACTCATCCAGCCTGGAGAAACTGATCAGGAAGGCTAGCTCTGTGGTCGGCATGAAGCTGGACACTCTGGTGACAGTGGCAGAGAAAAGGACACTAAAAAAGCTGCTGGACATTATGAACAATGCTGGGCATCCTCTGCACACGGCCATTAACAACCAGAAGAGTCTGTTCAGTGACAGGTTGCTTCTCCCCAAGACAAGAACTAACAGACTTAAAAACTCCTTTGTCCCACACGCCATCAAACTGTTTAACTCCTCTCTGGAGGGGAGAGGGAGGGGAAACAGGAGGACAAAGGAGGGGGGAACAACTAAGCTGTAGTGCCTCTTCACTTCACTGTGCAATACCTTTTGTGCAATACTTTTGTTAATAGTCAATGGTGCAATAGACCTCAATGCTTGAAATGTGCAATTCACTTGTATTTTTATTTTTATTCCTATTTATTCTATTTATCCCCTTCGTATATCTTATTTATATATGTCTCTGTATTTATATATATGTGTGTGTGTGTGTGTGTATATATATATATATAATATTCTGTAACTGTAACTTCTGTCGGTGCTGTGCTTTTGGAAACCGAATTTCCCAGAGGAACCCACCCGAGGGATTAATAAAGTTTTATCTTATCTTATCTTATCTTACATCAGGTAACATAGCGTGCCACTGATAACACAGGAGTCATGGTTTATGAAAATGAGCCTCTGCATGTTTTTATGTATATTTATATCAGATTTTTTAATTGGTTTTCTGTCTAACTTATGGCTCAGTCACACTAGAGTAAAAACAGGACAGAAACCTCCTCATGACCAGAGATGGGCAGTAACGCGTTACTTGTAATGTGTTACTGTAATCTGATTACTTTTTTCAAGTAACGAGTAAAGTAAGGGATTACTATTGCAAAAACGGTAATTAGATTACCGTTACTTTCCCGTAGGAACGCTGCGTTACTGCGTTACTAAAACCGTGATTTTTTGCGAGAATGTCTCACGACAGTGACGTAAGCGAGTGCGCCGTTAGTGACAACAGCTGTGTGCAGATCAACAATGGATCACATATCGATTGTGGGAGAGAGTATGAGCGTGCAGCGTTTAAAGTGTGGAAGTACTGACCTTACTTTGAGTTTGATTCCATAAAAAGTGACAAAAACATTAGCGTCCATCGTGCGTGGGAAGAAAACTTCTTTTTACAGCGAAAAAACCCCTAAACTTTAATGGGAAACTCACAGAGAAAGTCGCGGATTCTTCCACTGACCGCTGCACACCTGCACCAGCGTAAACCTCCGCCTACTCCACTCCTGCTTTACAGGTGAAAATAGAGCAACAGGACCGCTGAGTCTTTGACTTTATTTATTTTCTGCTGTGTTTTACTTGCATCTATTTGAAAGACTGAGTGTAAACACAAAAAATATTTTATTTTATGTGCTGGAATGTGCAGAAAATAGTTTTCAATGTTAAACTAATTTATTCAAGTCAGAGAATGTTGCATATTAGGGGTGCAACGATACACAAAATTCACGGTTCGGTTCGGTTCGATACTTTGGTGTCACGGTTCGATATTTTTTCGATACAAAAAAAATGTTCATGCCTTTTTAATTTGTCATTTATTAAAATTATAAATATATATTTTAACTCAAAAGTACAGTTTTTAAATTTAACCCTAACCCTTGTGCGTGTTTTTTATTTTGACAGCGAATGCGCACCTGCGGACCACTTATGTGCAGCCCTGGTTATTTAGCTCATCATATTGCAGCCACAAAAATTATTTTGTCCATGAAACCATAAAGCTGCACTTTCTTTTTGCCTTATAGTCTGATTTGTCATAACTTCTCCGTTTTGTGGTAAGCTTTTCTTTGGCTGTCACTTCTTCACTATGACCTGTCTTATTTGGCTCAGCAGAACTAAAATATATATATCCTGCTGCTTTTACACACGGACTCACATAAGCTCAGCGATTCTCTGCACGATCAACCTCTCACATGTTTAAGCTTGCTGCGGGAGATTTCACTTGTCATGTTTGCATAGTAAGCTAACGATTAATAAGACGATGTCAGAGGAATTGGTGCACAAATGATCATCACTCACAGATCAGTGCTGTCGCTCTCTATACACAGTTCGCACGATTGCAAAGTGAAAGCAAAAAAACAAGCGCAAATTCAAACGCGATTTCAATATGTCACATATTGACAGTGGCTCACAGATGCCAATGACATAATTACCCAGCTACATTTCTGAAAGAATGCAAAAGCATTGACATATATTTTTCCTTCCTACAATAGCCCGACGGGCAGGGCAGAGATAGATTTTGGTAGCCCGACTGAAAAAAATCGCTAGCTCCAGGACGTCGGGCTAGCGATATTGCAAGCCCTGTATCTGATTGAGGAATCACTCATCTTTGGAAAAGAGAGTTTATTACAGAGAAATGTCTCTTTCCAAAATAAAAGCTATACTATCTGCTTCTTCTGGGCTATATTCTCAGCAGCATAAGGAGAATCATGTGCTAACAGCTGTCTAAATGACTCGGCTAAAGTTAGTAGCATGCTTGTTGTTTTGGTCTTTGCACTAGGATGATGTCAGCGTAAATGTGCAGTCATATTCGTTGTGTTCCCACTAGTGCTTTCAGGTTGATCTCGTTGAAATGACCTTAACGCCACAACACGGCAAATCTCCGTTAACGAGCTACCGCCGATCGCCCGTGTGTGGGGCTAGACGGCCAACACGTTAACGAGCTAACTGCGCTAACACACTAGTTCCCACCCATGTAATTGAGCATTGCATGGCACATCCAACATACTGTTTTACTTTAGTCCATGACTCGCTTACCTTCAGGGTCATACGTCACATGAAAACCAAAATAATTCCAAACGCCAGATCTGAATGAGGGTGGGGGAGGTCCATGTGTCTTGCTAGCTTGCCCTGCGCTCTTCCTTCTGACTATGCTGTCTGTGTTGAGCGCTCAGTGGATCTGCGCTCGACAGTGCAGCCTAGGCGGAGTAGTCGAACGCAGATTCACTGAGCGCTCAACACAGACAGCATCGTCGGAAGGAAAGTTGATAAAATAAATTACAAATGTTGTATTGTTCGATACATATGCGTACCGAACCGAAAGCACTGTATCGAACGGTTCAATATCGATACGAATATCGTTGCACCCCTATTGCATATAATTAAATTTTTGCTTGATGCATAAAGTTAAAAGATTAAAACTGATAAAACAAGTTAAAAGAAGAGACTTTTCCATTTGATTACATTTTGTATGATGGATTATGTAGAAAAAGTAGAATTGGGCTGAAAGATCTATCGCTTTATCACCTCTTCAGGTTGTAAATCGTGTTTTTAAAAAGTAACTAAATAACTAATTACTTTTGAAAATAAGTAATCAGTAAAGTAACGGGATTACCTTTTTGGGGAAGTAATCAGTAATTAGTTACTGATTACTTTTTTCAAGTAACTTGACCAACACTGCTCATGACTAGAAAAAAATCCATGGCTGCCTGGTGAGCTTCACTGAGTTTCTTTCATTGATTCGTTCCAAGTAGTAGCAGCTACCCGCAGGGTGTCCAGAGGTTGAGCATGCAAGACCCTCAACATCTGGGTGACCCTTTATGAGTGCAAAATGATTGCACAGGTTGCCTGGTGGGAGGCAACCTGTCTCCAAACAATCTGCAATCAGTCTCAGGCAGACTGGCAAAGTTTTGCAAATAACTGCTGTTGAGTTTGTAAAAACTGACAGATTACCAACATGTTGCAGTCTGGTTAGCTTCATATATAAAAGCAAGGTTGCTGATCACTCGATCATTTTGCAATAAAAATGCTGTCCTGCAGCAACTAGAGGAATTTCTCTTTCAAATCTGTGAGGTTCTGGTTGAACTCTGAATGTAAGTACTTCATGGGAATTTCTTTTAGGGGTGGGTTTTTTTTTCTGTCGGCGGGTGTGGACAGAAAAAGGGTAGGAATAAAGGGTGTGTTTTCGCCCTTTATGCGCTGATTCTAAAGCTGTTAGTTTGATGTCTCTCCAAACAATATTGACCGAACCAGCAGCAAAAGAAGATCCAAACTACGCTTCACATAAACATCGTCATGTTTGATGTTTGTCGCTCTTACTTTTACTGTTTTGCTTCGACCACGATGCACAGCTCTCTCTCACTCTCTCTCTGTATCAAGAACAGTTTCCCGTCTAAAAATCTGTTTACTTCATTATTTGCTTGCTTGTTACGCACAAGTCTACCGTTGTTTATAGCTCTGTCGGCCGAGGTTTTTTTTTTTCGTTTTATATACTTCCGAAAAGAAAACCTAATTTCTGCCGTTCAATACTGAACAAATGTAAACTTTTTAAAATTATGCAAAATGCAAAACGCTTAGCCGTGTCGCTAATAAAACCGCTGTAACTTCAGAGGTAATGTTCATGTGTTGATTAATGGTTTTCTTTTGTTTTTGATGTACTGCAGAATATTTTTATAAAATCCCAGGCCAGGAAAACCTTCATGTTTTTCTGTGTTTTATCTTCAGCTACTTTGACACAAAGGCATCTGCTGTGACGCTCACACCTTTGATAAAGTCTTGCGTGTGTCAGCTTCCTTTTTATAGATACAAAAATATGTAAATGTACTGATCTGAATTATAATATTTCTGACTGTCAAAATTTCCCAGATTCAAATAGAATTGAATCGAATCGAATCGAATTAAATCGAATCGTGGATCGAATCGCTTGGGGACCCTGTGAATCGGAATTGAATCGATTCTAGAAATCAGTGACGATACCCAGCCCTAATTTCTTTGTATGTAGATGGCAACATATGTTTTTCACAAACAGACTGCATATAACTGCCAATTCACTCACATGTCCTATTCCCATTTTCATGCTTGAACGCATGACATTTCTTTGAGGTTGGCAACTGCACGTGAGTAGTTACAGACACGGGCCCTTTGAAGAAAATCCAATTATATAAAACAGTGGTTGTAACAGTTCACTTGGGTTATACAATTTGCCCAAATTTCCTAAACTGTAAATTTATTAGCAGGATAATATCTAGTAATTTTGTGTTAATTATAAGGAAGACAGGCTCAGCTGTTGCACATAAAATTGATTCATTCTAATTAGCTATTAGCGTAGACTAAAGAGTTGTTTGACAGTGCACATGTAATGGAAATTTGTTGTGTACTATAAATAAGATATAGTGCAATTGTGGCTTGTGTCCTTCTTGTGCAAGGATGAGTGTGTGCTTGTTAAATGGAAACACACAGGAACCTTTGGCTCTTTCAGACTGAATCAGCACTGAACTGTGGAGAAGAACACAATGCACCCGTTGCTAACAGGCAGTATCTTAAAAAAGCAGGGATTAGCAGGCTGGGGATTAGCATGCAGTGAGTGTGCAGGTGTTCACTGGCATGCAGGGGAGTTCAATCGCATGCTGAGATAGCTGTGTTTTAGAGTTTCACCTTTCAACTGTAATATAGGTGCAAATTTAATTTTAGGAATGGTGGACAGGTAGAATTTGTTTTCAGAGCTTGACATTCATGGATGGGCAAGTCTGATAGAAAAATGTGAGGGAAGTTTGCTTGGGTTTACAGAAGGTCCAACTGAACTTACGGTCAGATGTTTTGCATGTACTGCTGATGTTTTTATTATTATGAGAAGAAAAATCAGTAGTGCTCCTTTTCTTCTCGGCTCATTGCAGCGGCATGTGAGTATTACACATCATTAGTTTTAGTTGCAGTCCTCTTTAATGTACTGCACCTGAGCTACTAATTAACCATCAAGCCTGGAAAGCAACATCAGCAGTGCATTTTTCCTGGAGTTTGGTTGTGTGTTCATGTTTGTCATTGAAATCATAAGTAGATTTAAGCAGGAGAAAACGCTAACGAGACAGTCTGTGGCTCTTGTGCTGCAAGCTGCATGCTCAGTGTGTCATCTGCTCTGCCTGCAATGCTACACTTACTGCTTTATTGCCAAATTTGATTAGTTACATCCAGATCTTGTAGAGTAACAGTATTCCAAGACTGAATGCAAATCACCAGGGGACGTGTCAGGTCAAGGACTCTGACTCTCTTCATTAAAGATGACAGACTAATAAGAGAAAAAGGGACATTTCTTTTCTCAGGAATGCAGACTGTTACTGATCACAGTTACCTGACAGAGGGCTCTGGGTGAGGGGTGCGTGTCGTCGTAGTGCCCGTTTGAACTGCGCCACGCCCAGTATGACATTTCTTAGCTTCATCCACAGGAAGTATCCTCCTCTGGTGCTGGAGGGCCATGTGCTCTCCAGTACCGCCTGGGCAAGGAGCAGGACAAAGAAAATGAGGACGGATGTGAGGATAGGATGACATCAGGAGGGGAAACAGATTCCTATCATATCATGAAAAGAAAAATGTTTGCTGCCAAATTAATTCAAAAATAAAATATTTTCATATTCTTCTCCTAAATGAGCGTGACAAGTCTGACGAGCGTCCGACTTGATTCAATTTATTTCGACTGAATATTTTGAAGTGACTGAACTGAAATAGGACCGATCTCTGTTCCATATAAACCCATCTTGAATGAATATTTCATCAAAGGCATTAACTGCACTGGTATTAGATCTACAGTCACACTCAAGATCAGAAGAGCAGAATTGCAGCTGTTGGTGACCCTGGAAAAATAACAATAATAATAAAGAAAAGTGATACGCAGCCGAACAGAACTGGGTTTATCACACCGTCGTTTTTTGTATGCAAGTTCAGAAGATTTAATTAAATAAGGTCGCACTACTGAGCTGTCAGCAGTGACAAGAGGGCTAGAGAAGAACCACATTTTGTATTCAAGGAAGAACTACTTTTTAGGCTGAACTGAATGGCATTGATGATGATATCCTGAGCAACATGAAAAAAAAAGCTTGACATTTTGTGAATTGTGCTTCGTGAGGGTAGTTGGAAGAATATGACCCTCATATTGCTCCAGTAAATGTGAAGCTACAGGCAGCAGACCGTTTAGTTGGGCTTAGTTTAAAAGAAACAGAAGAGCAAGTGGAAATGATACCCCATTTCTGCCAAGGGCTAAAAGAAAATCCCTCTGCTAACATCTCTGGAACTCATTAATTAAAACACTGCAGCTGTTTGTAAAGTTCATCACCTGCTGGTTCTAGTTTCATACTGACAGTTGAACTGGCTGAAAACAATATCCCATTTTACATAATTAAAAGATAAATGAGATTTAGTTTTAAATGAGATTGACTGACTTCTTACTCTGATATAACAGTCTGACTATGAACCCAGTCCAGCCTCGTGTAGTGCAAAGACAGATCCATATGAAAGAGCACTGATGACAGAGAACAGTTGGTATGGTTTGTCTAACCCACCGAGGCCAAAAATCTGCAAACATTAAAACCGGTTCAGTTTGCTGCTGTGATGTCAAAGCTCTTCTCACTGATCATGCAATGTCGCATTTATGCTGAATGAAAATCCTTTATTTATTCTTTGACGTGTGACATAGGTACAGATCATTGCATGCTCCCCTGCCCTGGGCAACTTCAAGTATTTCATTTATTTAAATTAAATGTATTTATTTTTTTATTTTCAGTTTAGTTTTCTATAGCTATGGATCAACTCAGGTTCTGCTGTTTTTTTACTTTTTTATATGGAACTATATGAATTTAATAGGGAATGAAGGGCAGAGTTAATATTTAAGCATGCTTATGCAGATTTCTCATTCCCATACTTGGACTTCAAACACCTAAAGAAGCATAAAAGAGGAAGAAAACCCACCTGTAACTGTGAACACAAAGCTTGTGCCAGAGTACAACTCTGCCACCTCCTGCCTCCAGGCCATCTATTTCTAAGGGAAAATATGATCCTCTCAGGTGTCAAAACACTACCCTTAGTAACCTTTACTGCAGCCTTGCCTCTTGACAGTCTGCTCCCACATCAGCCAATTTACTTTTATGCTCCCTGGTTCAGCAGACCAGGGGCAGGTTACAGTGATAACAGGGATGTGGTTCATCCTGACACCTGCGGGTGATCGCACACCGTGTCACACAACCTTGGGGGTAAGCCGCAAATGTCAGCGATGTTTTCTTTTATCCGAATCTGAGTGTCTGTTTGCCATTGTAGCCATTGCTACAATGAAGTGTCTCTGCTTTGCGAGTGCCACCAAGAGACAGATGATTTTTACTGACTGTGCAATGAGCACAGCAGTGTGATTATCTGAATGCAATTATTTATGCGACTGCTTGTGAATCATGAATAAACAATCAACAAGGTTGCAATCAGTATGCCTTATTATCATCCAAATTCCTAAGCTATGTTTATCCAGAAGATCAAATTTGAGAAACTGCATTCAATCTGGGGCTTCAGAGGTCACTCAGAGGTCATTTCCTCTCTGCATCTTAATCTTTGCTTTTATTTATTCCTTCAGTCATATTAAATATGACATTTACTAAAACAAATACTTTTTTCATAATGTGGCCGGTAACCTGATTGATTTCTACAGTAACCAATTCTCCAGACTTTTATTACTCTGCCTCAGTCTGCACATTTATCCATCACTGCTGACAAAAAACAAGTTTCTTATTTGACAGTCGCTCTATAAATTGCCAGTTGGCTGTCATTGGTGTGTCCATGCACTAGTTAAAGTTGCAGTAAAATCAGCAGATTATTTATAATGTGCGAACAAAACAGATGGCAAGCTCAGGGGAGCAGGGAGGACAGCAACAGTGTTTGCATGTCCCAGCATTCACGTGGATCCGTTAGACAACGCAGAGCAGTTGATATCAGTGAGAGTCATAGCCTATCCATTTTTAAAACAACAAAGTGTAAATTTGTTGATAGATTAATTTCACACAAGTTCTACCTTCATTATCATCAGCAGTACCACTGTACCTTGTTATAGTAACCATACGTTATGGCGTTGGGGTGGACTCCAGCCTTCTTCATCTCAAAGAGGACCCTCACTGCCAGGACAGGCTGCCCATACTGTCCACACAGCTGCATCAGAACCCGGTAGCAGACCTGCATGTGCATAAAGGATTGTTTGGGCAGAAATACTACAGACTGAAAAACAGACTGTGCAAGTGTGTTTGGACATCTTGAATCAAAAGACTGTAAACAAAATCTGCCACTGTTTTTAAACTGGATGTGATGAGTGAGGAGTGGACGACTGTGTAACTGAGGCTGGCAACTTTGTAATCACACAATCGAGCATTCAAGGATATCTTTTTTTTTTTATACTAATGGTAAATAAATGGTAAATGGCCTGTATGTGTATAGCGCTTTTCTAGTCCGTAAGGACCCCAAAGCGCTTTACACAACCAGTCATCCACCCATTCACATACACATTCACACACTGGTGATGACAAGCTACATTGTAGCCACAGCCACCCTGGGGCGCACTGACAGAGGCCATGAGTACCATCACATGAAAAATTAACTTCATGCTGTATTCCACATGACCTAAAACTAGCAACTGAGTCTATAAACTCATCAGAAAAGTGTAGACTTTTCTTTCCTTCCCGACAGTTAGAGAAAATACATGTTTACGGCACTTCTGTACTGGCTTCACTTTTTAGATCCGGAGGCTTTGTCAAAGTTTCATACACAGTCTATGATCAACAGTTAGCAGGTAATTTGGGGCAACAGCTGATGTACCTCATCAGGGGGCTGTAGCTTCTTCGCCTGCATCTTCCTGAGGACGTCGTAGGCTGTGCGAAGCGCTCGCACCTTGGAGTGGCACACCTTCACGTATGCTGGCAGGCAGATGAACCACAGGCCGTAGCAGTGACGCAGCAGGCACTTGGACCACAGCTGAGGAATGGATGAGTACTTTTTAGCAATCTTCTGGGCTGATTTGATCTCCTGTGGATGAAAAATAGAAACAGAAATTATGCATAATTCGGTCTCGGGGACATGTCGAATTCACACAGGAGATAATGGCAAATGAAAATTACCTACGCTACTGTCTCATGTCAGAAAAAGCTGCAAGGAAACCATGTCAACAAGACAAAAACTTCTACTTGCATCTTTTTTAAATCTGTGGATTGCTTGAAGCTGTTCAGTACTGTGTGCTTAATTATCAAGTATCAACTTTAAATACTGACTCTACAAAAGGAAATGTTTTTTGATGGTCTTACTTGCTATCAGCCTTGTAAAATTTTGGAGATTCTTGGAGCATGTTTGGACGTGTAGGTAAAGCAGCATGTATTTTTGCCTTATTTATAAGCATAAATAAATCATAGGGGTGCAACGATATTCGTATCGATATTGAACCGTTCGATACAGTGCTTTCGGTTCGGTACGCATATGTATCGAACAATACAACATTTGTAATTTATTTTATCAACTTTCCTTCCGACGATGCTGTCTGTGTTGAGCGCTCAGTGAATCTGCGTTCGACTACTCCGCCTAGGCTGCACTGTCGAGCGCAGATCCACTGAGCGCTCAACACAGACAGCATAGTCAGAAGGAAGAGCGCAGGGCAAGCTAGCAAGACACATGGACCTCCCCCACCCTCATTCAGATCTGGCGTTTGGAATTATTTTGGTTTTCATGTGACGTATGACCCTGAAGGTAAGCGAGTCATGGACTAAAGTAAAACAGTATGTTGGATGTGCCATGCAATGCTCAATTACATGGGTGGGAACTAGTGTGTTAGCGCAGTTAGCTCGTTAACGTGTTGGCCGTCTAGCCCCACACACGGGCGATCGGCGGTAGCTCGTTAACGGAGATTTGCCGTGTTGTGGCGTTAAGGTCATTTCAACGAGATCAACCTGAAAGCACTAGTGGGAACACAACGAATATGACTGCACATTTACGCTGACATCATCCTAGTGCAAAGACCAAAACAACAAGCATGCTACTAACTTTAGCCGAGTCATTTAGACAGCTGTTAGCACATGATTCTCCTTATGCTGCTGAGAATATAGCCCAGAAGAAGCGGATAGTATAGCTTTTATTTTGGAAAGAGACATTTCTCTGTAATAAACTCTCTTTTCCAAAGATGAGTGATTCCTCAATCAGATACAGGGCTTGCAATATCGCTAGCCCGACATCCTGGAGCTAGCGATTTTTTTCAGTCGGGCTACCAAAATCTATCTCTGCCCTGCCCGTCGGGCTATTGTAGGAAGGAAAAATATATGTCAATGCTTTTGCATTCTTTCAGAAATGTAGCTGGGTAATTATGTCATTGGCATCTGTGAGCCACTGTCAATATGTGACATATTGAAATCGCGTTTGAATTTGCGCTTGTTTTTTTGCTTTCACTTTGCAATCGTGCGAACTGTGTATAGAGAGCGACAGCACTGATCTGTGAGTGATGATCATTTGTGCACCAATTCCTCTGACATCGTCTTATTAATCGTTAGCTTACTATGCAAACATGACAAGTGAAATCTCCCGCAGCAAGCTTAAACATGTGAGAGGTTGATCGTGCAGAGAATCGCTGAGCTTATGTGAGTCCGTGTGTAAAAGCAGCAGGATATATATATTTTAGTTCTGCTGAGCCAAATAAGACAGGTCATAGTGAAGAAGTGACAGTCAAAGAAAAGCTTACCACAAAACGGAGAAGTTATGACAAATCAGACTATAAGGCAAAAAGAAAGTGCAGCTTTATGGTTTCATGGACAAAATAATTTCTGTGGCTGCAATATGACGAGCTAAATAACCAGGGCTGCACATAAGTGGTCCGCAGGTGCGCATTCGCTGTCAAAATAAAAAACACGCACAAGGGTTAGGGTTAAATTTAAAAACTGTACTTTTGAGTTAAAATATATATTTATAATTTTAATAAATGACAAATTAAAAAGGCATGAACATTTTTTTTGTATCGAAAAAATATTGAACCGTGACACCAAAGTATCGAACCGAACCAAACCGTGAATTTTGTGTATCGTTGCACCCCTAATAAATCAGTATGAAAATCCAAATAAACCCATAAATTGCAGTGTTACAAAAACATGTTTCTGTTGTGCTCACCTGCTTGGTGCGTCTAAACATGGGGGCAGGGCTGGTGGGACAGCTGTGCCTGGCAGCGAGGCGGGAGGAGGGCGTTTGCAGACCCTCCACGGGGTCAAATAGATCTAAACTCAACACTGGGAAACCATCATACCTAATGAAAAACACACATTCACACATTAGTGAAAGAGGGCACACAGTTATTTACATGCATACAAAGTGGGTTGGAATTTCCAGTTCATCTCAAGGAAGGACATCTAGTAGGAGGATTGTACTCAGCAGCATATTTGCAAATTTAAAACAAATATTACTCGTCATTTGTGCACAACATTCGACTTTGTTATTCAAAAATGTCATGCAAACAAAAACATGCAGACATCACAGAATGAAACTAGAACAAAATACTATATACACCATGTGCACAATTATTAGGCAAGTGAAAGATTCATTTTACTATGGAACAAATCCAGTCCTCTCAGTCAAGCCAAATTGTTAATAAACCTAAAAACCTGAATGTTTAACAAAGGAAATGTTACACACTCCTTTGTTTAAAACCCAAATTTTCCCGTCGTACTTGTTTATTTTCATTTTGTATAGGAAAGATAACACATTTAATTAGCAAAGATAACATAGGCAGTCAGCCTATGGATGAAAAATGACTGCCATCAGCCTTTCATCCATAATCTGTCAATTTGTTTGTGCAGCAGCAGCCACAACCTGCCAAATGCTTAAAGAGGTATACTGTCTTCCCGGTTTGTAAATCTTAAGCTTCAGAAGGGCTAACAAGGAAGAGGGCCGTGTCATTATTATCATCTTTGAGACCTTTACTGGGTAGCCAAGCACTGGAGTACTTGAGTACATATGATGGTGCATTGAACTGCATGAAAACAAGTCTTATTAAATGCTGCTAACTTTTTTCTGTACCACTGCTTGAAGAAAGTATCCTTTAGGACCTGGCAATAGGTTTGGGAGTTTATTTTAGGTCCATCTTCAATGGTGCAACTAGCTCATCCTTGATAATAGCAGCCCAAACCAGTGCACCTCCTCCACTTTGACTCTTAGTACCCTTTAACCATTCGTGATCGAGTTATGATCCCATCTATCTGGTCCATCAAGAGTCACTCTCGTTTCATCTGTCCATAAAGCCTTTGAAAAATGTGTCTTCAGATATTTCTTTGCCCAATCTTAACATTTCTAACTTGTGTGTCTTGTTCAGTGGTGATCGTGTTTCAGCCTTCCTTACATCAGTCATGTCCTTGAGCAATGAACATCTCGTAATTCTGGACACTCCAGGTAGATTGCAGTTCTGGAGTACAGTGGTACTAGAGGATAATGGCTTCCTGGTAGCGTCACGTTTAATCCTTAAGTCTCTTCCAGTTAATTTGCATCTATTCTATCTATCTATCTATCTATCTATGCACCCCCATTCCTCCATTGGAAATGTAACTGTACTTCCATAAGTACAGTTTGTACCTGTAGCATAGTGGATGCTCCTCTCCCTCGGGCAGAGGAGGCAGCTCTGGAGGCGTGATGAAGACTGTGTGCTCACTACGCTGGGATTCATCAATCTCTATAAGCCGGGTCTCCTCCGGCCTGTCGCTGTCCACCTGCAGAAAAGAAAACACAAACATGAAGGAATGTGTGCAGGTCGTGAGACTGTGACCTGTCATCTATGACACCTGAAGGCAGTATGAAGCACCCCGTCTGACAGATCGGAAATTCCATATAGATCTTGATGTTATGGCCTATAATAAGTCTTAGCAAACATATCTTTGCCCATTATTATTCCAAAACAGCTGATTCTGTTGGCAGGATTGTTACAGTGAGTGTCAGAGCTGAGGAATGCTGACAAAGAGTGACCTAGATTTTACTGCTTCCCTTTCCTTGCTTTTTTAAAGGATTATTTTTATACTTACGTTTCATTAGCAAACTGTTTAATGGCAGAACACAATATGACATCTGAGTGGAAAGTATCATCAGAATTGTTGTTATAATCATTACAACATACCAGAAGGGACTCAAAAATAACTATAATTACTGTTAGTGGTTTAAATGCCTCATTTCATGACATTCAATGTCATTTTAGCCCATTAAGGAGCTGCTCTTCAACTGAGTTGAGAGTCTAAGGGATAGAGGTTGTAATGTAAAGTTCAGATTTTGAAGCCTTGTGTGTCTTAATATAACAAGGATATAAAAATAAAACTGATTTAATGTGACTTTGTTAAGTATTGGTGTTCTTATTCAATTGTATGTCTGTTGTATTAGTGAGCAAATCCACTGAGAGTCTCAAATTCCTTGCTTGGCCAAAAAAGCTGATTTTGAAGTAAACAATGCTTTGAAAGTTTGAAAACTTGGAAGCTAGTTAAACACTGACATTTTTTCCCTCCTCATCTTTTCCATGTGTTTTTACTGTTTTCCATTTGGCTGAGGTCAGTGTCACTACAGCTATCATGAGCTGATACCTGGACCCTACAGAGATTGCACAGGCAGTTTAACTCCTCCAGCATGGCACATCGATACCTGCCAAGGTTTGCTGCCTATCCCAGCACAGTCTCAAGACTCCAGTGCTGGGACAGTTAATCAAGGAGAGCTGGACAGGGCCGTAGGAGGTCCTTAACCCATCAGCACGACTAGTATCTGCTCCTTAGTGCATAAGGGAACGGGATAAGCACTCCCAGAGTCCTACAAAAGGGACCTCCAGCAGGCACGTGATGTGAATGTTTCTGAGAAAACAATCAGAAACAGATATGACGTTCATAAGGGTGGCCTAAGGACCCAGTGTTCTCACTGCCCAGCATTGACCTAACTGGCATTTGTCATAGAATACCAGAATTGCCAAGTCTACCACTGGCGCCCTGTGCTTTTCAAAGATGAGAGCCTGAGCACATGTGACAGGTGTGAAAAGGTCTAGTGAAACCGTGGAGAACATATGTTGTCTGTAACATAGTTCAGGTGATGGGTCAGTGACGCTCTGGGGAGGCATATCCATGGAGGGAATCACAGACCTCTACAGGCTATGCAATGGCACCTGACTGCCATTAAGTACTGGGGTAAAATCCTTGGACCCATTGTCAGACCCAATACCCAATACTTTTGAGTATCAGCAAAATTGACTAACCTGCTGAATCATTTTTCACTTTTGGGGTATCCTTAAATTCAGCCCTCTGCAGTTTGTTCATTTCTATTTCTATCGAACAATGTGGCATCCTTTCATTCCTAACACGTTACTCAGTCCATATCAATTCCATATTGTGTAGCAGCTTTATAATATGGACTGAATATTGTGTTTGCAAAATAGAATGGACAGATGGATGCACAGACAACCCAGAGGGCTGTGGGCGCAGAAGCTCAATAAATACAGAGTAAAGATCACTGGTGTTGTCTGAAAATATACAGAGAAACAACCGCAGCTCCCACGCAACAAGGACATAAACTCAGTCAACACCCTCTCCTCCTTTATATATATCAACGGACACTGGAACAACTTTTCTGTGCAAGCCATCACCTGGAACAACAGTTAGTTCAGTAGCTTTCTATTCAGTAACACTGCAACTCAATTTACAACTCTTACAGGGTTAACTGAACTTAGAGTCAACGTCTGTTGTGGTCTGTGTCTGGATTTGTCTGACATAAATGGTTTAAAGTAAGAAAAGATGAGGCAGAAAAAACAGGTCATTTGTCGATTCTTAATGTTCGCCTTGAGGCAGCTGCATCGTTGCAAGCGGCAAGTTGATTTGGCTGAAGTTATTCCCCATTTCAAAGTGAATGCAAAAAAACATTTCTATGAAATTTGATTATTTTGGGATTGTGTTAATGCATTCACTATCTACATATATACTACCTTCTTTTTCTTTGAACAAATTTTTCATAGCATACTTCAGCCTTGGAAGACCACCTGATTTATTAATATACAAGGACCATGATCAGTTTGATTTACACATTGAAAGATGAGCATATCATGCCACAGTCAGCTTAAGGTATAAACTGGCTCTATAGAATCTCTCATAATGGTTTGTCCCACTGTCAGTCTGTTTGGCTCAGATACATAGCAAGGAGACTACACTCAGCATTTGGTGTTATGTTATTGTAAGGCTGAATTTCCAAGACCATATCTACAACCGTATCTCTTTATCGAATGATAAAAGATTATAGGTGCCCACTGATGGGGAAAAAAAGGTGTTCTGATTTTTATTAATGAGGCCAGAAACAAATCTATGTGGGCAAATGAAACAACAGCATAATGGTCCTCATTTCTCATTTTCATCAGTGACATTTGGAGTTAGTGCAAAGATTTTACTACAGCCATACTGGTAGGGCAGACAGATAAGACAAAGTGAATCTTAAATCAGAGGGTCTGAGCTTTATGGTGGATTTAAAACACCCAGTGTCACAGAGGGAAGCATCGTAAATTGAGAAGTGCTTAATGACAGGCTTTGGCGCTACAGGCAATGATTTTCTTCAAGCTGGAAAGAAGGGAGGTGAAGCACTTGCTTAAAGTTCATAATTTAGTCTAGTTATTCAGATGGTAATTAAAGTTTGATAACAACCTCAGTCAAAGCAGTGGAGTGTGGGAGTGTCTCTTCCTTAGTGCTGTCTAAAGAAGGCTTTCATTATTCTTCTTTTGTCCATTAAAGAACATAAGAGGCCAACATGATTTTCTGTGCTGCTTCTATGGGCACATTTTAAAACACAGGAGTAAAAGCAGGAGCTGTCGATTTTTCAAGGGTTTCTACAAACCCCCTTAGGTAAGATGTAGATGAGAGAGTTTGGTAAGAGTATAGCGACAAACCCAGTGGAGAGGGTTTTTAGGATTTTATATTGCTTTGTACAATAGCAATGCTGCTAGCATTAGCCATGTGGTTAACCATGATTAGCAATACAAGTCAGAGCATCAGTGTTCCCTGCCAAGCAGCTATCCAAACATATCACCACCCAGAAAGCAGAACTTGTACTTATCCAATTCACATCCAAATTATACTAACTCTGACATTTTGGGAAAATACACTCCTTGGCTTTTCACAAACAACTTCCTTTAAATAAACACTCTGTGACTTCGATGTGGCACCATGCTCCCAAGAGGTTCTTTCTGTCCATATTTTGGATATTTTGAAATTCTGCTGTGAACTGTTTCCAGCTATAAAACAACACATTCAGGTGGCAGGAAATCGGGGTATTATAAAAACTACTGGGAGTACGTATTTGCAGACACACTCCACATTCAAAAAGTAACATTAGTTTTTACCAAAACCCTGAACAGTTTCAAATTCACGGAGAGCTCTCTAATTAGGGCATATGGACAAATGTTGCAATGTGATGAATAGATGAGAAATTTAGAAAAAACTGATTTATCAATCTCTACATCAGCAGTGCTTCTTTAATAATGTGTATACCTTTTAAAGAGTTACTGTTACCGAGGTCTTAATACTGTATGTTTTTGTATAGAATCCCATGACTCTTTGTTTGATATTATCTTACTTGCATAATTACTACTAGTGTTTTTGTCTTTTGGATTTAATTAGTTTTGCTGCTACAGCAAACATCTTGCCCTCAGGGATGTGTAGACTTTAACCTTATCTTCATGTATGGGACTCCTGTGTGTGGGCTGAGAGATGCACTGCGTTTTGTCTCCTAGAGAGTAGATAACGTCATCCACATTGCCACAGTGCAGAGACAGTTTGAGGGATTTAATTGCCCGTAGAAGTGACGCACAGGCTGCATCAGGAAACACAGGCTCCAGTGCAGGTCTGGGAAAACAGGGAGGGGAGGATGTGGATCCTGGCCTCTGTATTCACTTCCATTTTGTCTCAATTACAGCCAGAGCACACACACACAATGCAAGGACAGCAAAGACTATTTCAAAGTCAGTTATAAATGTCACCTGCAAAAACCAGTGACCCAAAGATGCGACTTAGGAAGCAAAGCGATTTGGTAGTCTTTAAAACAGCAAACACACAAAACTGAACGTTCTGCACACAAATATGGTCTGATACGGGGACACACCCCATGAGCACATGAGGTCAACCTACTCAAAGTGCTCCCAATGGAAAAAAGGAGATGGACTGAGAGCAACTCCGAGTCTTCACACTGTCACACGAAAAAATGTGAGCCTAGGGGAAGAGCAAAAAACTAACTTCAAGCTCTGTTAGCGCTTCAGAAATCACTGAAGCGCTAAAAACCCTTACTCACTAGACTCATGAAAAATTGAAGGAAGAAATCTTCGCAGAAAACTGCACACATGGATTTTCCATGATACGGTGCATTCACTATCTCGGGACAAATTGCTGTGGCAGCAAATTTAATGTGGATGTGGGAGAATTTTCATTAAAAATAGAGAATGTGTAAAAAGGCTCTACAGCTTGGATCATAAGGAACTAATTTAAATGACACAAGAATACGTGGGCAGGATAACATGAAAGCTTAAATCATATCTGTATGGCTGGAGGGTTTTCTAAGAGCATTGAGACAAAGCTGTTTCCAATTATGACTCAAAATAATTTGGTTACATTATGAGTATCATGTAGTAGGTTTGGGCCATATTTCAGTCACAGGGTATGCAGAGGTATTTAGAGATCTGGTTGATACGATTTTGAGCACCATCATTACATTGATGGATCTCAATTAGACTGGTATGGAGTTGTTGTATTGAGAGCATGTATTGTAGTGCAGCAGTAGCTACTGATGTATCATTCAAGTGAGCGCAGAGAGCTGTTAAAATACAATTCCAAACAGTAAACATATTCTACTTTAACAATACATTGTGAAATTTTTCACTAAAGAAGCTAAAAGATCCAATTTGGACATGCCCCTAGAATTTCCTGATCAGTTTAAATTAAAACTTGTACCATCAACTAGTCAAAAAGTAAAAACTATCCAGAGTGCTGCTAATGTTGGCAGTGCTAGCACCAAGAGCCTTCTTTCTTTGGAAAGACAGGAAAGTGAACATGATGTTGCATAATAAGCTGTAATACCATTTAGAATAGCTACAGAGCCAAATGTTATCTACTGCAGTTTTTTTTTTTTATCCTATTTCTGATGACAGTGAAGGCAGCAAAGGTTAATTGTCTGTCTGCTAATTCCTCAAATCCATTGCTACAATGACTTCTATCTAAGCTTTTAGGGGTTCTGTTCATTTGCTGGTTGTTTTTTTGTGGGGTGTTTTTTTTTTTGTTTGTTTTTTTTTACACACCATCATCACACACCATGAACCCTGTTGAAATATCAGGAAGTAATAAGAGTATGAAAAAGTAAAGACCACCCAAGCTTACCATACACCATGCACAATTCCTCTATCTGGAAACAAAATGTTTCAGGATAGGTGAGAATAAAAATAGACTTACCTTGCCTCCTTTATCTGCACCCCGCTCTGAATTGTAAAGCTGTTCACAAGTGGAGGCAGAAAGGAAGAGAGAAAGGGAAACTCAAGAAGGTTTGGTTGAAGACAAGTGAAGTGACACAGAGAAGAGGGAAATCTGCTAACACTACTGTAAGTGGAACACAGTGGGGGTCCACTGAGAAAAGAAATGCCAGAAAAGAAAAGGGCTTTCCCCCCCCCCTCTACTGCATCAAAATGAATATGTATGTATGTGATATAGCATTCTCTTGTATAAAATAAAAAAGCTCACTTTATCCACACAGTCGTCAAAGAAGGCCAGGCTGGCGTCTTTGTCGCTGACAAAGGAGCACTCTTCGATAAAGCGGATGAACATCTGGGTCTTCGTCATTAGGGAGTAGAACTTCTGGTGTGAGCGGTCGCGGCTCTTCAAGAACCCTGAGGGGAGAAACATAGATGAGTTATTAAACATGGTAGTAACCTTACTTTGCTGAGATCTAACATGTCAGTGTAATAACTGAAAGATGATATGAGATTACAGTGGGTTTACCTTTATAGAAGATCTCACTCTAACTTCTGAAAAATGGTGAGCAGTCACAAGAATAATTTAAAGACTTCTTCAAAAGGTGTGTGAGTGTGTGGTTAAAGAACCCATTATTCTAGAACAAGCTGTATGTATACTGCATCCATTTGTCTTGGTTTGGATAATGCAAGCCACAATGTTGTTAGTGTAATGGCCAATACGGGATGTGCAACAACATGGTGAAAAACTTCCATAATAGATGCTGAAAGCTTCTAATAAGTCACTGAGTAATAAGTCACTGCTGTTATGAGACTCAGAATAGGATGGATGGTTTCTGGCTCACAGCACGGATGTGGAAGCCAAACACTTCCTGCAGTTGATAAATATTTTAATCATGACACCGGCCACTTGCAATTTGGGCCTGTTCAGGTCAGTTTCAGGGTAGCCTCACGATACCATTCTCTATGTCCTTCACTACATTTTAAAACATTGGCCTTAAAAATTAGTCCACTTACCGATTACTTAAAAAAAAAAAAAAAAAATCTTTAATGCATTTCAAACTTTTGCTTTTTTGCTTTGTGCTGTCACCGAAATGCACTTTGGATCTGACAATCTGAGGGCCAAATAATTATGTTTATTTAGTTCACATTTCTTCCAGTGACCTTAAAAATGCAGTCCAGTTATTTTTGACCTGAGTTATGACTTCAAAACAACAACAGGGTAGACCCAAAAAAGTTTATTCTTTTCATCTGGACGTAGCGTTTTCAGTTGGAGAAATGTTTCATCATTCCCCTGAGTGACTTTTTCATACACATACATTTGCATAATGACTGAAACTAGCACCACTGGTGAAAGTGGGCTGAGAGGTCAGTTGTCATGACCATTGATCAGTTTTGAAGGGATTTCCTAACCTGGATGATTAAACAAGGATTAAGAAAACAATAGGTAGTATCGTCAAAATAATAAAATAATTTCTATGAAATAAAGCGCCACATACTAAATGTCTAAATGCCCCTTGTCTGTACTAGAAAAACTTCCGACCAGTAAGTATGCTGAAATAAAATCAACAAGCAGCCTACAAGGCTTTAGTGCTCTCTGGTTCAGGATTACATTCGGCCCGTAGAGAACAAAAGGAGGTTGAAATGTCTTAAAAGCAGCAGGAAAAGAGCAAGGATTAAAGTTCATTAATGCTCATCAGAGAAAGACGAATATTTTAGAACACCTCTAAAACAGAGTGCCATCAGCACACTGAGCTTGGTGATACCATTTTAAAGAAAATGGATTGACTAGCAGGTGGTGCTTGTATATGTGTTCATCTGTTATTTAGAAAATAACCTGAACTGAAGTAAAAGTTTGTTTTTTTAAATTTACCATCTGCTTTGCAAATTTGAAAAATCAGAGTAAAAAGGAACACAGCTGCAGCGTGTGTGTAAAAATGTCATAGACACAGATGTTGATTCATATCATCATATTAACATACTTAGTAATATTTTATTGTTGTGGATATTAAGTAAAAAGTGGTCAGGAGTTCAAATGTGATGTACGAGCTGTTACATATTTCTTTGAGTTATTATGTAATATACTGCAGCTTTTCCTGTTTGCTGTATCACATATTTCAGACAGGACGCAGCCTTGGCTCCAGCTATTCTCCAGTGGAGCAGGCTTATCACCCCAACTCACTTCAACTGTGATGCAAAGCAGCTTTCATGGGCTCAGACCCACAGGCAGGATGACAACCCTCTGGAGCTCAGAAGCTGCAGTGTTAACTGACTAACCTTCAGTTTGCAAGCAGCCTCGACCCTTCAACCCGAGCATCTCCTCAAAGCCTAGCCTTCCTGCCCAAACAGCTTCTCTGTGTATTTACTCGGAGGTGGAAATGGACACTTACGAAAGCTCATGTATTAAACAACGCCATCTGTGCTTGAGGCAGGCCAGCTGTCGAGAAGAAGGTGCGACAGATGATGTGGTCTTAGCTTAAATATTCAGAACGTCATTAGCACTAATCATGCATTGTGACTGTACAACTAGGACTGGATAATGATGAAAAAGTAGAGCAAAGTTAACTTTTGATTCTGCGCACCACATTGGATGTTAACAGCCTCAGCTCTGTTGGTCAATTGTCAAGTCATTTCCCTAGAGCTCTTAGTTCTAAGAAGGCTCTTGTTGGTTGGTCTAGATTCTCAAATTAAAATGACTCAGTAAGTCTCCACTAACTCATTAAATATCCTTGAGATTAGCCAATAGCCATGCTAATAAAATCAATGGGGAAGGCATTGAGAAATACACAATAAATCTTCTTCCCCACACCCTCCAAAAAAATCTGACAAAATTAATAGAGCTAATCTGTCAGGATATGTCACACAATTTTCTTACTTTTTCCAGAAAGAAACTAAAATAATAATATCAGCATTATTTTCTCTAAGAGCTCAGGCTGGCTTCTGTTTCAAATCGTCAACATTATGGACGTCAGCGGTCAGGAGACAGGTAACACAGCAAGTGTATAAATCCTTCTGTAAAATGTGGTTAGTTCACTATTGTCAGAGTGATTGGCTCACAATGTGTAACACGCAACAAACTTCTACTAGTTCCAATTAGGGAATCTGGGTGGAAAAGTCTAATTAGATTCTTTATTACTCCACATATTACTAACAAATTTCAGCGGCATCAGCAACAATATTGGAGACAGTGTGGTCACTTAAAGACCAATCACTCTCATATCTTCTGGACATGTACACAATTGACACCATTATGGGACAGTATATTCAAGTTAATGGATGACATCATGGCCTATGCCACCCCTAAGGAACCCAAGACCTTCCTACTGGGTCTGCTACCCAGAGATTTGATACCAAAAAAGGACAGAAACTAGAAAGGCCATAACAAGGAATTGGATTAGCAGAGCAAGTGCTAGAGATTATAGAAGAAATACACTTGATCGAGAGACTGACTTTCTTTCTACGACTCGAAGGACATCTTTTTCCACAACACTGGACTAAATGGCACAATTACAAGCAAAGGCTTGAAGACTGTTATTTAATCCAGTCTATACCTCTTTATTTGTAAGATTCTTGAATAGTGTCCCAATTTGTTCCATTTATATTTTTGATATATTTTTGTTACATTTTTGTTGCTATGGAAAATTGGAAATAGAAAGTTTAAAAAAAATGTGGTGAGTGCAGAAAAGTACCATAAGGTTCAGGCTATGTTAAAGAATGAAGGTGGTCATACCAAATATTGACTTCCAAGCTGATTAGAATTAAAGAAACTCTGTTTTGCCCAGTTCTGTACCTCTGAGACTTTTCATGTTTCTGTGTGAGGAATATGAAGAGGCCAGTGGGGTGAGGACACCAGCTAATTCATTCAGTCTGTTTCCTCTGCACATGGAGAGCTGTCGAGAGTTCAAGCTACATGTGGACACTGACATTATTCCTAATACCTTGCAAGTCAAAGAGTGAGCTAGCGTCTGTGGCTTTCTCTGAAGGCGCTTGAGTGATGGGGCGCAAGAAGGAGCGGTAGCCCTTCAGAATTGCAGCCATGAAGCGCAGAAAGGCTTCCTGGATCTCTAGCTCCAGTGTGTGGAGACTCTTCCCACAGCTCAACTCTGACGAATCGCTCATGCTCAGCTCCAGCAGCCCATCTGGTCGGTACTGACCTGAAGCAGGAGGAAAATACATTTTAGCAGCTGACAGCACATATCAGGATCTTTAGGCTAATGTCAACATAAAGGGTAAATCACTACTTTCAGCTGAGCCAGCTGCATCATTTGCATTTTGATGAAGTGGTTCTGATCTAAGTGCATGTGTTGAAAGGTTTGTGCACAGCTGCAGTATTCCAGTAAGTAATCCTACTGTGAATGAGGATTAGTATTACATAATTACATTTTTTTAATCATTAGTTGATATCCTTATTTAGAGACTTCCAACAGGGTTAAATGTCTCAACTACAACCTCTGGCATGCATATCAATATTCAGCACTTGTGGCAGTTACTGGCTAGATTTTCAACTTCACTGAATTAGAAAATTAAATTATTCAGATTCCTACAGCTCAAGAAGCAGCAGGTTTCATGTTCACTCAGTGGGTATGCTTCCTCAAACGCGCAAAAAGTTGATAACAATACAGTGAGCCCCACACCAGAGCAGACGGATAATTAGGAGATTATGCTTTGATGGGATTATTGCTGGCTTTCAGATTTGAATGGAGAGCTGGACAAAGGAAAGTGAATGGAGAGCAAATTGTAAAGGCAACACAATCAGTGACTACAGATGATAAAAATAGAAGAGCGTGCAATGTGGAAACCTTAGTTAGACCCTAATTATCATTGAAAGTGATCTTTACCATAAATACATCCAGAAATGAACTAAATAAACGCCAACACTGGATGCAGTTTTACAATAATTTGCCCCACCGCTTCAGCACTCACCATCAACAAGCTGCTGGTAGAGATTATTCAGCACATTCATTAGGTTTTTACAAGCTTTCTTTGGCAGAATCTTCCATGTGAGGGCTCGCTTATCTTCATGGCTAGAAAAGCAGAAACATACACTGAGGCCAACATCAACATGAGCAGTGGTTAGGCCAAGAGGGATTTCAGACCACCCCAACGTTGTCTGGCTGGTAATAAGGCCAAAAATGATGCGAACCATTACTGACCTTACCTGGCACGCTAGAAAATTGCATTCTCGTCATATTAAAACAAGTCTGACACTACAAAAATAACCATTTCCACCCAATCTCTGGCCTGATGTCTAAAGTTAGAACTCATGAGCCAGCAGCTATGCTGTCTGAAAAATAGAGGGACCAAAGGATGTTGAGCTTATAGCTTAGAAGGTGCTGTATGGATCGCTGTATAGAACAATGAACACGGTGAAGATTAAGCTCAGCAAAATTCACTTTCTTACCTAAATACCTACAGCTGTGGGAAGGTTTTAAGGATTGTGCTTACTGGAAGATGGTGTTTGTGTCCAGGTCCACGCAACTGACATCCGGAGGGGGATCATAAAGATCAAAGTAGCGAGAGTCCACGCCTACAATGAACGGACAGGGGGCACTCAACACATCAGCCAACGCCAGGGGGCACAGAGGAATATACGGGCAGGGCCAGTGGAACGGAAAAATCATCTGAGGAGGGTGAAAAAGAGCACAAGAGCATAAAAATCAGACAAACCTCCTTCAGTGAATTTCCAGTTAACACAGGACTGAGCTATAGTGCACGTGGTCAGATTCACAGTATAGCTGAGCCATGTATAGGATTAAAACAAAACGTGAACACCATCTGCAGTGTTAAGAAAATGTTTGTGACCCCCCATCCCCTCCCTTCTCTATCTCCTTTGACCTCCTCGTCCAGGTGTAACAACAGAATTACGGTGGATACAGGACATTCCACATTTCGTTTGGATTAAGGTCCAGACTTTGGCTTCATCATTCTAAAGCATTATGTTTAACTGTTCTTTGGTACTTGTATGCTTTAGCTCATTGGCTCTCCTCATTACCCACAGATGTCCTGAAAATTTCATTTGTGTGCTGGTATAATTCTTAATTTTTTCTTAATTTTTTCCATCAGTGATGACAAGTATTTCTATGACACCACCACAATGTTTCACAGATGGAAAAAGGCTCCCATCCAGGAATGCTGATTATTCCTTTCTCCAAACATAATGCTTCTCATTTGAAATAAAAACAATCTATTCTCCATCCACAAAAACACTGGTTCAACAGCTTGCTGGCTTGTCCTGACTTGTCCATGTTCTAAAGAGAAGTTGTGTTCTCCTTGCATCCCTTTACTTCAAATTGCTGTTGTTTAGTATTATCTCGTTGGGGGAAACACGGAGTTAACTTCTGTGAAAGAGCCCTTTAGGTCCTGGGAAGTTACCCGGAGTTCTTTCATAGTCATTCAGACTTTAACATGACATTTTCCTTGAGTGATTTCTGTTGGTTGACCCCTCCTGTGGAAAGTAAGTATAGGTGGTTCTATGTCATGTTTAGCATCACAAACTTTTAATGTTAAGGTCAGGCTTGGATAAATCCACACTCTTAAAAGTAGGACACCCACTCACACCTGCTTGTCATCTGACTGAAAACACCTCTATCTAATTTCACCTTCAAATTTACTGCTCATCTTAGCAGTTCACTTTTCTATCACGGAAAAGTCAGTGGCCAACTATATATTTCTATGACTGGATTTAAAGGTTTTCTTTTTTACCTACAACAATGTTTTATTGTATTTATAGAGATATATAGACAGGGGTTCACAAACGTTTTCTTGCAATTGTAAATGCTGTCATTCATTTAAATTAAGTATAAAACAAGAAGGCAGTGAAACTAAGGGGAGATAGAGCACTCTATGACAGCTGAATGGAGTTACTTACAGACACGAGAGCCTCAGTAACACTGGTCAGTACAGCCGGTCGTAGTGAATGGATCAGGATCTTATGTTCAGTGACAGCAAACACCAGCAAGGTGACAGCGTTCTCTGGCCCAAGGTTGTGGAGCAGTGTGGAAAATCGACCACCACTAAATAAATAAATATATAAATGATTTTCTTTTAAATTGTTTCTTTTAAAATCTATTGTATATATTCTTTGAAAGAAAGGCTTTAGGTTTCTCAAACAACTCTAATATTTATAATATAAGGCGAGTTCAGACCTGATTATATAAACTTGGCACAGAAAGTAAGGTAATTTGGATTTGGTGGATTATTTCTTTGTTGTAACAACAATTCTTGGAAAAAAATGTGGTACCTGGACAAACTTCAAATGTTGATTTTTAAGGAACCTAAGGTAAATACAACTGCAATAAAAATGTTCAAAAGTTAAAGTAATACTCAGCCATGGAAAATTAAGGTAATTGATACCAATAGTACACCTTCAACTAGAACAGGGAAGGCCATTAAAGATGTTGAAGTGCTTCTAATGTTCAAAATATTAAAATGACCATTTAAGTAGAACCATGAAAGTCAAAACATGATCTGGAAGAACAGAAAAAAAATTCAGATATGGCATTTCTGCTTATCAGAAAAACAAAAACACCCATATCACTGCAATGGTGGTTGCATGTGACTGTCAAAGCGTCACAGTCACATGCAACTGTGACGCAACTGTGACGCTTTGATACACAAATACAGTCTTGCAGTCCAAATATGAAGAGTGTTCAAAAGGAACAGTACCTGCAACCTCATTACAAATGTCTAAAGTCTGCAAAGTAACATCTGGATCAGCCAAAGTCATTTTGAAAACAAGTGCAGTGGACAGATGATGGTCACACCGAGCTGTCTGGCAACAATCACAATGATTTGTAGAAATAAAGTGAAGCCGCGCCTAATTTAACAAAAACTTTAGATTGGAAACATATTTTCGTTTGGAGCTGGTGGGGATTCAGGGGCAAAGGAGAATCTGCATGAATAGACAAAAACGGGTACAAACTAACAAACCCTACCCAAAAGAAAGTAAGAGCATTGGCTACGAACCCACATTTTTCTATAAATATTTGTGTGGTCTCAGAATTTTACAATCTCAGTTTAAACTGAAACATTTTACTATTGCATGAAAAAGATTTAATTTTTCATGCAGTTTTATTTAATTTGATGGGACCAACATGCCTCTAAAACTTTGAGACACAGACAATAAAAGGCTGGAAATTTAAGTGGTCCTTAAAAAAAACAGCTGTGAGAACATTTTGCACCTAATGAGTGTCACTGGCAACAGGCCAGGAACACGACTGTATGAAAACAAGAGGATCTCAGGCACCACTGTGGGCATAACAGGGCATGACATGTTTCTGTCATGGAAATCACTGCATGGACTCAAGAACACTTCCAGAAGTCATTGTGCCATCCGCAAATACAGGTTAAAGCTCTATCATGCGAAGAAGAAGCCCTATGTGAAGATGATCCAGGAACACAGCTTTCTTCTCTGGACCAAAACTCATTTAAAATGTAATGAGGCAAAGTGTAAAACTGTTCTGGGGTCAGATTATATCAGTGTGTTCAGTTTGAAAGCCTGCATCTCTGATGATATAGAGTTGCATTAGTACCTCTAGAACTGACACTTGTACATGTGGAAAGTTGCCATCAATGCTGAGGTGGCAGCTTTTTCAGGGAAGCCCTTGAATATTTTAGCAAGACGGTGCTACTGCATCTATTACATCAGCATAACTTACATGCAGTCCAGACCTTTCACCATTTAAAAAAAGCTGGAAACAAAAATCCTGTATCAGACAAAAATGGGATGCTACACAGCAGTAAATATGACCCTGTTGCAAATTTTTTGGGACATGCTGGTGCAATTTTTTTCTGACAAACTGTACATTTTGTCAGTTCAACAATTTGATATGTTTTCTAACTGACGTTTTACACATATTTCTTTAGATCTGACACCAAAACTAACATTTAGCACAAAGAAACTTTGAGCACAGCTGCTCTTACCTGAGCGGTAATGGAGAAGAGACCGGCTGGCTCAGCATCAGGCTGTCATGAGGGGAAAGCTAAAGAAAAGCTGGAAAATGAGATAAAACCAACCACGCAAAAAAAGTCTGCACTGAATCATTTAAATGTTCATCCATAATGAAGGACCAAAAGCGGTGCACCCCTGCGGGTGAACTAACACCTTCAGAAATCAACTCATTCTTCAGCAAGATGCAGGTTAAACATTCTAGCCTGCATTAAATGCAATAAGCATCACAAAGAACCATTTCGCTCTTGCAGTTAAAACAAACCTGCACAAGGATGCGAGGCCTCTGAGAAGAAGGGAAGGGAACTTTGTGCATGAAGTGGGAGATGTGCCTGGAATGAAGAAAAATGAGTGGAACATAAGGCCAAATATGCCAGCAGTAGGCAGCAGAATAATCCATCTGTTCAACCAGTAATGAGCAGGAGTGAAATACACAAAGCATGACTCTTCTGTTACACATTACCTTACCAGCAGAATTACAAGTATGTATCTGACCAAACACAATTTCTGTTCCCTTTTTTCTTCCTCCATGTGAGAAAAAAAATTTATTTTCTCTTTTTCAACTCTAACATCAGGAAAAACAGGTCCAGGTTCAGACACAATTAAAACTAAACTAATGACATATCTCAGCGTGACACCATGTAGCAAACTGCCAAAGAAAAGAGTTATATTTCCACAACCCAATCATTGTAGTTGCTAGAACACTAAATAATAACATGTTCAGCAACCAGAGCATACAATTTTTAAATGAAGAGAGAAAACACAGAGTACCCACTTCTCAATGGGCAGGGCATGAGGGCCTGAGATGGAGTAGCGATAGAGGAATGTGAGGAACTTGCGGAAAGCATCGAAGAAGGGCCAGTGAGAGAGCAGGCAGATACACTTGTTGGTGTAGACTGAGCGCGGGCTGCCGTTTGCGGTGCTGCTGGTGCCAGCGGCCATACAGCTGGAGGGAGAGGGTTTGTGAGGGTCGGGGATCAGGAGACCCAGCTGGGAGAGCTGCTGATCGGTCAGGCACTCCTGTGGGTAGGGCTCATAGAACTGAATGGCAGCACCGTAAACCTGGTAGAGGAGAAATAAAAACACAGGAAACCAGAAACAGTCTAAATACTTATATACCTCTGTGATGTGATAATGCCACAGTCAGACACTTTTCTTGGTTTAGATTTGCTTTTGAAAAGGATGCAAAAAAAGATTTTTGTAAATAATAATTGATCTGCCAGTGTTTCTGTGACTGGTTAATAAACTAAAAGAAAAAAAAAAATCATGCCATTTGCAATTTTACATGCCCAACTTCACATCTTAAAATTACTTGCTTTATCTATCTGACCGCCTAAACTCAAAGATTTCATTTACACAATTCAGCTCATTGCAAATGTTGCAAATGAAAATCAACTAAAACCCATCAACCTATCAAAATAGTTCCCAACCACTTTATGCTAATCAGCCAATTAGTTCTGATAAGCCAATCATTTTCTTTAGTATCTCCTCTCTCACTCACACAAGCAGACATACTGGCAAAACCTGAAAAAGTTGATTCTCAGCACACTGGCATACCAGCTTAGCATGTGAGATAGGAAAATTTTTAATGTAAGAACATTTTAATTTCACTAACATAATAATAATAAAAAAAACCCCACTTGAACAGTAATATCAACAGTTAAATTAGCCCACATCTTGTGCATCCTGTGAGTTGGCTGAGGCAACACCGCACAGGTCACTGATGAAACATACAGCATGGGAATTGAGTTAAGCAGCGGTAAAGACCTATTGCAGTACTTTGCCTCGAGGTTTCTTAGCATAATGTAAACTGTAATGGATTTTCCGCAGTTTATTTCTTTTTAGGACATCCAGTACCAAAATGAATGAATGCTGGCTCCTGCCCACCAGATTCTACAGCCTTTTCAGGGCGCAACGACAATCTAAAATGTCCTCGCTGTCCAGAAACTTTCCAACTCTCAGGGCCTAACATGGTTGTAACTGTGACAGAGGTAAAGCACACCACACACACACCTGACCTGAACTAATAACATTAATAATACAAAAGAGTGGACAGGTTCTGTAGGGTCCTCTGAAGCATCAGCAGGCACAGAAACAGTCTGTGTGTAGCTGTTTAACTTCTACTGATCATTGCAATGCCAACAGTGGTTCAAACAAACAGCAGTTAGCTGAGCTTTATAAATCTCCTCTGCTTCCTGGAAATATGAGACCTTCCCACTTCATACACAGATCAAAGCTAACGGGCTTATCTGCTGTGTTGCCTGTTTGGGTCCGTTTTTCACATTTTCCTCTGAAAGGAACTCAGGCCTTTGTTTGCCAATGAGTGGGTGTGTTTGCTTCTATGTACACACTGTGGTCAAAAATGAAGCCTTTTTATTAAAAAGCACTGTGTTTTCATTCTATGAATGTCTATGAATGAATTTCCTTCTTCCACCACAAAGTTTACAGTTTCATCCAGAAACAGGAAGCCAGCTAGAAATAAAACTGGAGGTTTGACACCTTTTAACTGACGATAAAGTTACAAAAAAAGTAGCAGAGACTGTGGTTATGGCAATAAATATAGAATATTTAACTTAGGCGTGATTGCTCAGTTATCAATGGAGTCTGTAGACTGCCAGAGTCCAGCTGGGTCTTCCTCTGACCTTGGCTAGTACAGGGAGTGCAGAATTATTGCAAGTTGTATTTTTGAGGAATAATTTTATTATTGAACAACAACCATGTTCTCAATGAACCCAAAAAACTCATTAATATCAAAGCTGAATGTTCTTGGAAGTAGTTTTTAGTTTGTTTTTAGTTTTAGCTATTTTAGGGGGATATCTGTGTGTGCAGGTGACTATTACTGTGCATAATTATTAGGCAACTTAACAAAAAACAAATATATACCCATTTCAATTATTTATTTTTACCAGTGAAACCAATATAACATCTCCACATTCACAAATATACATTTCTGACATTCAAAAACAAAACAAAAACAAATCAGCGACCAATATAGCCACCTTTCTTTGCAAGGACACTCAAAAGCCTGCCATCCATGGATTCTGTCCGTGTTTTGATCTGTTCACCATCAACATTGCATGCAGCAGCAACCACAGCCTCCCAGACACTGTTCAGAGAGGTGTACTGTTTTCCCTCCTTGTAAATCTCACATTTGATGATGGACCACAGGCTCTCAATGGGGTTCAGATCAGGTGAACAAGGAGGCCATGTCATTAGTTTTTCTTCTTTTATACCCTTTCTTGCCAGCCACGCTGTGGAGTACTTGGACGCGTGTGATGGAGCATTGTCCTGCATGAAAATCATGTTTTTCTTGAAGGATGCAGACTTCTTCCTGTACCACTGCTTGAAGAAGGTGTCTTCCAGAAACTGGCAGTAGGACTGGGAGTTGAGCTTGACTCCATCCTCAACCCGAAAAGGCCCCACAAGCTCATCTTTGATGATACCAGCCCAAACCAGTACTCCACCTCCACCTTGCTGGCGTCTGAGTCGGACTGGAGCTCTCTGCCCTTTACCAATCCAGCCACGGGCCCATCCATCTGGCCCATCAAGACTCACTCTCATGTCATCAGTCCATGAAACCTTAGAAAAACCAGTCTTGAGATATTTCTTGGCCCAGTCTTGACGTTTCAGCTTGTGTGTCTTGTTCAGTGGTGGTCGTCTTTCAGCCTTTCTTACCTTGGCCATGTCTCTGAGTATTGCACACCTTGTGCTTTTGGGCACTCCAGTGATGTTGCAGCTCTGAAATATGGCCAAACTGGTGGCAAGTGGCATCTTGGCAGCTGCACGCTTGACTTTTCTCAGTTCATGGGCAGTTATTTTGTGCCTTGGTTTTTCCACACGCTTCTTGCGACCCTGTTGACTATTTTGAATGAAACGCTTGATTGTTCGATGATCACGCTTCAGAAGCTTTGCAATTTTGAGACTGCTGCATCCCTCTGCAAGATATCTCACTATTTTTGACTTTTCTGAGCCTGTCAAGTCCTTCTTTTGACCCATTTTGCCAAAGGAAAGGACGTTGCCTAATAATTATGCACACTTGATATAGGGTGTTGATGTCATTAGACCACACCCCTTCTCATTACAGAGATGCACATCACCTGATATGCTTAATTGGTAGTAGGCTTTCAAGCCTATACAGCTTGGAGTAAGACAACATGCATGAAGAGGATGATGTGGACAAAATACTCATTTGCCTAATAATTCTGCACTCCCTGTAAATGACAAGGCAGCAAACACACTGTCCTCACCAAATATCCCCCTTAGAGTCAACCTTCCAAACGAACACACACACACAGAAACTTGACTCAGCAGCAGCAGACCGAGAAGGGTTTGGCACTGCCAGCTGCTGCTGACCTCTAACTGACCTTGTTCAGCAGAGCAAACGATTAAACAGTGGAAGGCTTTGGATGTTATTTGTTTTCAATCGTGATTGTTTTACCACATAATTCACTAATATGTGTCAATATGACACTAACCACAACTGGATGCCATTCCAAACCCAGAGATCAGCACAGCAGGCCAGAGCTTGTGTTTAGATTTGAAAACCAGGGATGTGCCTGTGTGCCTGTTTGAAACTGGAATTGTGCTCCTCTGCTGATGTGTCAGTGAACCTCTGCCGGGTTTGTTTGCATAAATTTACCCTTTCTTCTTTAATAAAGAATTCAAGATAGAAAAAAGCAAAGTTGGGCAACCATAAAAAGATGGCTTGTTGAGAAAAATGAGTTTCCTTTGGACTCCACAGTCCAAAAACATGCATGTTTTAGGATAACTGGTGACTGTAACTTGGCTGTCTGTCTCTATGTCTTAGCACTTGTAACCTTATCTATGGGGAATACTCTCCAATATAAGACTGCTGCAGCCCATTTTGAAATCTGAAAAGCCCCTCCAGTCAACCCAGGCCTTTAACTCTGATCATTCAATTCAATTCAATTCAATTTTATTTATATAGCACCAAATCACAACATAAGTCGCCTCAAGACGCTTCATAGATACAGAGAAAAACCCAACAATCATATGACCCCCTATGAGCAAGCACTTTGGCGACAGTGGGAAGGAAAAACTCCCTTTTAACAGGAAGTAACCTCCGACAGAACCAGGCTCAGGGAGGGGCGGCCATCTGCTGCGACCGGTTGGGGTGAGAGAAGGAAGACAGGATAAAAGACATGCTGTGATCACACAAGTCTATTGATTTTGTTGATTACTAAGGTCTATCTTGGAAATTAAAACTGTCCCTCTTTTGGAAGTGTGCTAAGTATTTGGATATTTTACTAACTCCTCAACATATCAAACTGTACGTATTGATGGATCAAAGTAAGTTTATATTACCCGCGTGAACAATGTTTACACCGCATAACACTATATTTTAGCCTTTATATAACTGGAATTGAAGGTAATAATGCCTCTTTTAAAGTGTGATATGATTTATGATGGGAAAATGCATGACTGGGATACTAAATATATCGGGTTACTGGTTTGATGTGCATATGTGTGAGAGAGTGACTCATTAAGAGAAACAGAGTCTGCATTGTTGTGCCCTGAGAAGCAAAAAAAAATAGCTCCATAAAAAGACTACAAAAGGAACAACCAACTACCTACAGTAGTGTTCAGGCATTTACTCTTCTAGTGAGCTGGTAGATTCTTTTTTTTTTTTTTTTGGGGGGGGGGGGGGGGGGCTGTTTTATTGTTGTGTTTTAATTCAAAGTTGCTGCCTTAAAATACAAAGCATTACATATGAGTTTATAAGGTTTTGGCAACATGCCTGACCTATTTTTACTTCTGGCATGCAGCACAATGTGGTTTTCTCGTGCCCTACTACAGTGTATGACTCTGTGGTCGTGTCAGCTGTACAGATGGCAGTTGAAGTCTGTTGATGAGGTCTAACAGTCAGTGGGAGGCTCTCAGATCCAATGCTGTTGCCAGAGAAGCTTGTAAGTCACCTGGATGAGTGAGAAATAAAGTAGTGTGGCCAAATATCCATTCATTCATCTCACCTTCTCTCCAGAGGCTCCGGTGAGGACAAAGGTGGAAAAAACAGGGAGGGAGTATTTGGTGTTAGCTGGCCAGCACTCAATTGTGGCCCCCATGGGAAGGCAGAAGAGAGGAACAGACTCTGGCAGAGGGAATGACTCATAGTCCTCCTCTGGATATCTGCTGAATAAACCTAACAGAAGGAAAAAAAGAAACACAAAAACCCCAAACAAACAACTGAGAACTCAATTTAGAGAGCAGCTGAGGGCAACAGCCCACTATGAATAACAATTACAAGCTAATGTGGATGCAAAATTGCCTTTCTAATAAGCTTAAAAGCAAACAAGTGCAATGTACTATAATCACAAAGATAATGTACAACTTTATCGAGGCAACGTGTCACTAGAAACGCCTGGCTTTGTAATAAGCAAACAGTCCTACATAATCGCACATTCAGACAATTAGTTACTGTCAGTGGACACAAATGAAGAACAATGAAGTACTGATTTTACTTTCGCACTTACTTAACTCTTGAGCTGCATCCAGCTTGATAAAGGATGATATGAACTAAGCGGTTACACAAAGAGCTTTACGATTTAAAGTTATGCCTTATTAGGAATGTGGACACTTCTGCTAGTTCAAGTAAATGACACTGCAAACACTTGCCAGCTACTTACTAAACAGTAGGGGTGGGGGAAAAAATCGATACTGTGTAGTATCGTGATATTTTGTTTGCTAATAATGTATCGATACAGGGACAGCAGAAATCGATATTTTGTTACAAAAAAAGTTTTTGTGGACTGGAACTCTGACTTCAGAGCATGTTGATCCTTTTTCTGAGCAAGAATCCTGACATTCCTTCACTGTCCAAATGTGTTTAACTTGTTTTTTGGCAGCAATAAACATGACAGTTTACTTATTTTAATTTAAGACATGTTTTATTTTAATTAAGTTTAAAACTTTTTTATTTAATGTAAAATTATATTTTGTTTTAATTTACTTTCAAATTCTTCAGTTGCTGAATGGGCTGCATAGTTTTCATAAATTGCATTGTTCAGAATAGCTATAATTGTACCAGATGGTTGCATTCAGTCAAGTTGGACTAGACTGTAATACAAACAGTTCAGTTTGTCAACAATAAAACTGACTTAAATGAGAGAAAGACTGAGTGTGAGACTTTGATATTAGATAAAATGAATATTGATAAAGTTTACCTTTATGTACAGAATCTGAATATCGCAAAATATTTTTAAAAAATTGCAATAATATCGTATTGTGCGTTAAGTATTGTGATAATATCGTATCGTGGGATGTATGGTGATTCCCACCTCTACTAAACAGTTGTGAAAACTGTGACGAGTACAATACAAACTGGTGAAGGTAAAGCTGAAAGTAAAAAGTTGTATTTTTAGAAACAATGGTTGTGGTGCTAAAGATAAACTTTTACTTTGAAAGCAAATGGCTTCCATTTGTTTGTGGTGTACCTTGCTAAGTCTCACCACAGCTTGGTGATGATCTTTAGCTTCATTTTTAGTCTCCTCCAAAAAATAAAATATAGCCCTTTAGCTGTGGCTGATGAGAATGCTGAAATAAACAGCAAATGTGCCACAGGAGCCAAATAATTTCTTGAAAATGGTTATTAAGCTCGGTTACACTGTAAAGTTTCACTGAATTATACAGGCAATCATTTTTTCTGTTAGTCTAATATATATATTGGATTACAAAACTTTAACACTAAACGCACTAAAAGGAGGAGGGCCTTAGCAGTTCCCTGTGCTAAATACCCTACTACATTAGACACTCTGACTAATGTCCTGCTCCACAGCTATAAGTGCTCCTTCAGATGTCATTTCTACATGAAAACCAAACATCCATCGCAGAACAAACTTATCTTTGCTCACATATGGATTAAACCTGAAGCTTGTTGCTTGGTGGATTTCCTTCCTGGCTTGAAATGTTGAAAATAAGCATCATTTCTGTGAGCTGACTCATCCAAAGCATTAGATAATATCGCTTCACAGTCTGCTGCATATTCACAACACAACAAAACGTCAGCAATTCTGAGACTCAGCCAAACCCGCTGACTCTGAGCCAATAGTGTTATCAGAAAATCTTATGTCAGTGTTTTTGAAACGGGGAAGACACACAGTATTTAATGTGGCATAATCACCACCTTACATGTAAATATGTGCTAACCATTAACTCCCTAGCAGGGAATAATGTTGGCATGCAGAGGCTTATCACTTCACTTCAATTCTTGTTTAAACAAGCCGAATTGCAAGCAATACTGTAGCAGAGTGCCCTCCTGCAGCCAGTGCACTCTGCAGAATATGCTTGTCTCAACATCACTACAACAACACAGTTACAGCGAATATAGAAACAACTGATATGCAATAAACAGTTAGGACTTCGACAATTTATTATTCATAAAAGAGTGGGTAACTTTCTAAATGCATTGCAAAATCCACTCTGACTAGTCAAATTTTTCTCACCCACAATGCAAATAATTTGGCAGAAGAGAAAGCTACCTACAGACAACATACCATTTGATTTCTTAGAGGTTCACATCAGTATTTGGATCTGTGTGCACTGACAGTTATCAGATTAAAAAGGCTTACCTGCTTTGTACGCTATTGTGTTGGTTTTGGCCACAGACTTCTTGTAACACAGGTAGACTGAGGATCCCCACTGAAAACAAGAGCAGAAAACAGGTCATACTGTTATCCTCTGGGTCATCTTAGGGCCAATCAGGATCAAAATGCATCAAAATCTCATCTGGGCCCGCATTCCACTTAATCCTTTTCAGAACTGCAATTCTTTCAACTAACTAACTAACAACAAGCACTATTTAAGTGTTTTTATTGTGCAGCACAGTATCAGCCTAGGATCTGTTCTCCGTACGTGGATAGCCATAAAGTCAAACTTGCTCCCATCATGTTTATTAAATGTAAACAAGATTAAATAATGGACCTAAACGGCAGAAGTGGCAGCCAACCGTGGCTGCAGCATTCCTGAGGGAGGATCCTGTTGTGATTAGTGCACTGATAATACTAAACATTTTCAGAGGAGACATACTGTATTGTCTCCACCAGCAATGTTTTGACCCTTTAGACTCTTTACGTTTGGAGAGTTACTGCTTTAGTCAGGAGACGATACAGCAGATACACTAAGTATCGAATATGACACCAATATTCAAAGTAAATATATTTCTAAAGGTGCTACTGACATGAATTTCTCACCAGATGTTGGTAACGACCCATTTAATCTACACATGCAAAAAAATCATAGTCATAGCTCTCCATATATTAAGTCACATGTAATAACTAAAGAAATCTTTAGATTTATTTGCATAGATTTCTATTTATTTCCTAAAACGAATGGTCTTACTTTGCTGAAACCTTCAAAACGACTTTTGCTTGCAACAGCTTTTGTCCAGATTAGAGGTGGGGAAGAGAAAGCCGAAGCAAAATCTGAATAAAGAACATCATAAACTGTTGACCCTTACATTTAGGAGATCTGGGTGTTCTGTTACTCTGTGGGGGGCATTTCGCTTGTATGGTTAATTTGTGTGCCTTTAATTTATGGGCTATAAACAGTGCTATCTGAACTCCAGGGGGGCACACCAATAAAACCACTGCACCTATAATAACCTATATAAGATAAGTCGCTATGCCTCGAAAGAACTAAGTTCAATTTCAGCACATCTATGTTCTTCCACTTCCACGCAGTCTACAAAGTTAGATGGTTAAAAATCTAACTTCAGTGTGGTATGGTAGGACATGGTTAATGTCTCTGAATCAATAGAGTCCTCAATGGACACATCTCTGGCTTTGATTACATTAACAGCTTAGTAGGACACTAATGGCTTGCAACACAATACTTCCTGGTGCAAAAATAAAGCTAAAAGAAAATCCATTAGGCCCTCATTCTGTGCAATATTCAGACTCTCCAAAACCATCCAGGGGCTAGTTCTGTCCAGCAGGCTGGGTATTTCACACCTCTGCCTTAGAGGTTTGGAAATTAGTTCTGAGTGATCACATCACTGGTCTTTATCACAACACTTACGGGAGATTTTCCACTTGTGTGTCACTGTGTTATATATTGTGCTCCATCACCATCATGAGAACACCAAAGACAGTAATATCTCACTCTGACTCGGTTTCCCAGACAAGTGTCATTTGGAACAATGCTGAGTGTAGAACTGTGTGTAAAATAAGTGGTAGAGCAGGTCATCTACTGATTGGAAGGTTGGTGGTTCGATTCCTGGCTTCCCCTAGTCTGCATGTCAAATATCCTTGGGCAATATACTAACCCCAAATTGCTCTCCGATGCATCCATCGGAGTATGAGTGTGTGTGAATGTTAGTTAGAAAGCACCTACAAAAATCTGCTGGTGTGAATGGGTGAATGCACAAGTTGTGTAAAGCGCTTTGAGTGCTCAGAAGAGTAGAAAAGCGCTATATAAGAACCAGTCCATTTACATAACATCTGCCTGCCGATAAATCCGTCATGCTCTAAGTACTATGTACCATAAGTAAAGAACATCATCATTCATTGTTTCTAAGGTCATTCTTGGGTAAATCCTAAAGGAATTAAATAAAGTGCAATGCAAATTGTTTGTACTTTTGGGCATTTTGTATTGTATCTTCTAAGGTTTATATTCCCTCCGTTTAGGCAAAAATTGGTTTGGTGATTAGTGATGGGAAATAATACCCACACACACAAAATGTCTTGAACCTAAGGTAGGAAGGCTTTTTGAAAACTAAGGAGTAGTAAGAAGAGATATTTGTGTTTAAAAGTGAGGGAGTATAAGTACAAACACTGTCAAAAAACAAACAAACGCTCAAGTAGATACAGATACCTAAAAATTCTACGTAAGAATCTTATTGTGGTGGAGGTGTGGTCCCTGGCTCGGCTGCAGGGGAGGAGTGGTGCAGTGAGCTCAATGGGGCGGTGCTGGGGAGGCAGGTGAGAACACAGCTGGTGGTGTTTGGTCTGATGACAGTTTCTTCCCCTTTTTAGTGAGACGGGAGAGGAGCGGAGGGGAGCTTTGGAACAGCTGAGACCTGAGCGGACCAGACTGTGAACTGTCACAATAAGCAAAGCCATAAATAAACGTGACATCTCGCTATACCGATCTGTGTGTGTGTGAAGTGCATTTTACACTTATTAAGGTACAGCACCAAACTTTTTGTACTTTATTACTTCCTACCTTTGCTTCTGACAACTAAAACTAAGGATGCTTCCAAAGTTTAATAAAAATATTTAATAGGACATCACATTCTGCTTCAGGCACTAAAAGTCTATAGATTAATGAACTAGGAAATTTCAGGACACATGCAGCCACAAACAGCACCTTGAAGGGGATTGCCTATTCTAAGAAATGCCAAATGTAGACCTCGCTGACACTGCAACGACTTTTACAGTAATTTAGTCTGTTTGTGTGTGTGTGTGTGTGTGTGTGTGTGTGTGTGTGTGTGTGTGTGTGTGTGTGTGTGTGTGTGTGTGTGTGTGTGTGAGAGAGAGAGAGAGATTGTGTGTGGTTGCATTGGTGGGTGAGAGAGAAAAGCAGAACAACATAAAAAGAATATGACAGGAAAGTGAACAGAGCACAAATACTGGGTGTGGAGAAACTGAAATGCAGAAGCAGACAACATCTAGCTCAAGGGGCTTCACTATATGAAAAAAAAAAAAAACTATATTAAGAAAACACACGCACACACAGCATTGAAAAAACCTTCATGAGGCATTTTACGATGGTTCTCCATAATTAGGTGTACTAGCCAATTGGAGCACCTTACATGAAGGCAGAGAATTCTCTTCAAAATACTGAAATACATATTTAACTAGAAAAAAAACAATAAACAGATGAGATGGCTTTCACGCCACAACATGTGTCAGCACAATAAAGAAAAAAAAACAAAACACAGAAGTTTGACTTAAACAGAATGACTTAAAATTTTTTATCACATGACAGTATGAGAAAACAAGAAGCTCAGAACCATCTTGTATTGCTGAGAAGTTTCACACCAAAGCTTTAAGAGACTTAAAATGAGACAGCAGAGTGAAGTTGAGGATTCAAGACTTATGACTAAATGTCTTAGCATTTCAGGTGACGGCCTGACAGCACGAGCAACCATCTGCTGAATTCAAAATGTCATAGAGTACCTTCAGAAAGGGAAAAAAATCCACATTCAGTTGTTAAGAACTGTTTGTTTTTTTTTAATTACAAGTTATTCTGTTTTGAAGAATATGACATTAATGGGTTTACCCAGTTGCTCTTGACCTGCACCTATCATCTAATTTTCCTGTTTTTAAAAATCCAACAATACCATCAACATTTGCATTGGCATATTTAGACTAAAATGGCTCATTCCCATTCAAATATTTGGTTTATACTTTTAACTTATGTTTGCTTCCAGTTTACACTTTCTGTATCTTACCCTCTTTATGCTGATGTCATTCGTTCTGTTAGGTCTTTCGAACTAATCTTCCTCCTCAATAGCTGAGGTCTGTGGTTTTGAGTGTGTGTTGCTATTTTTATTTGTGTGCAACTTGTGCATAAAGTTCAAAATGTTTGTTACACTTTAGTACTTGTGTCTTTAGCACAAAAATGAAAGATGCTACATCTCAAGGAGATTTCCTTCATATATAAATAAATGGCCTATAATGAGTGCGCTGGATAATCCTGTTGCTTTAACCAACTGGCTTCTTTACTCTAAAGAACTAAAGAAATCAGTGATGTTAGGGCTGGGCGATATGGCCTAAAATTCATATCGCGATATAATTTGAAGCATGTGCGGTAACGATATATATCGCAATATATTCTTTTCTTCTGTATAACGTATTTTCCACACTATAAGGCACACTTAAAATCCTTTAATTTTCTCAAAAATCGACAGTGTGCCTTATGTATGAATTCTGGTTGTGCTTTGTGGCGGAGGCGTGGCCCCGGGCGCAGCTGCCGGGGAGGAGTGGAGCAGAAGGCTCAACAGGGCGGCGCTGCGAGGCCGGTAAGAACAGCTGATGGTGTTTATGTACTGATGATGGTCTCCCTCCGCTGTGTTTATAGTGAGACGGGGAGGAGCGGCGAGGAGATCAGCTGGGCTCGTGAGCTGTCAGGCTGTGCGACTGAGTCAGCTGTCAAAACAAACAAATCAATAAATGTGGAAGTTGGCAGTACATACCTGCGTGTGCGTGTATTTGTGCCTGGTGTATTCCACAAGTGGTGCCGAAACCCAGGATAGTGCCGGTGGGGTAATGTCCGACCCACAGGCCGCGCCACCCGCCCAGCCTCTGCAATACTTGGCGCAGATGCTGGCGGAGATGGCGGCGATGAGCCGGGATCAGGCGGCCGACCAGCGTGCCCACCTGGCCGCGCTGCGGGAGCAAACGGACCGACAGACACAAGTTCTGGAGCGGCTGGTCGGGGCCGCTGCCACGCCGAAGCCCTCGCCACTGTCGGTGACGGTGCCCCGGATGGGGGACGGGGACGACCCACAGATTTTTTTGGAGACCTTCCGTGCCACGGCGGAGGCTTGCCAATGGCCGCGGGAGGAGTGGGCTCCGCGGCTGCTCCCCCTGCTGTCTGGGGAGGCACAAACAGCGGCCCTGAGTCTGCCTCCGGCGTCAAGGAGCAGCTTCCCGGATGTGAGCCGGGCGGTGGTGGACAGGCTGGGGCTCACCGCCGAAGACCATCGCCGGCGGTTCCGGGCCTGTCGGCTGGCTACAACGGACCGACCATTCGCCTGGGCCCGACAGCTGCGCGACGCGGTGGTGCGCTGGCTGCAGCCGGGAACATCGGAGGGCGAGACGAAGCTGGTGGACAAGGTGGTGCTGGAGCAGTTCACGGAAGGATTGCCAGCGGAGACGGCGAGATGGGTCCGGTGCCACCGGCCCGCAAGCTTGGAGGTAGCGGTGACGCTGGCGGAGGACCACCTTGCCGCTGGAGCAGGGGAGTCCGGGGACGCCGGACGGAGGCCGACCAAACAGGCCCCAGTGCCGGCCCCGAGGCACCGTGTGCCGGCACCAGGGCAGGCAGAGCAGCTGCCGGCGCTGAGCCCCACTAACCCGTTCGCGGCGATGGTGCCGTCCAGGGGAACCGAGCCGAGTGGAGCCGTCCCCGAGCCACGGAGGGCAGCACAAACGCTGGGGCCGGAGTGTTGGAAGTGCGGGCAGCCGGGACACCTGAGGAGGGATTGTCCGCTTATGGAAGTGGGGCAGGTGTTCCGCGTTGCTGGCACCCCAGCACCCTCCCCCGGTCCAGGAGGGACATACAGTATTCCGGTAAGGACTCGAGGGGGTATACGCCAAGCGTTGGTGGACACGGGCTGCACACAGACCCTCGTGCACCAAGGCTTGGTTCGCCCCGGGGCATTATTGGAGGCAGAATGGGTGGAGGTGAGGTGTGTTCATGGTGATGTGCACCGGTACCCCATAGTGCCGCTGCTGCTAAAATACAAGGGCCATACACATAGGGTAACGGCGGCGGTTAGCCCGCGCCTGTCGCACCCCCTGATTCTGGGTACCAATTGGCCGGGGTTTCATCAGCTACTGGGGCAGTACGCGGGAGTGCGATCACGACCGGAAGCGGGGTGTAGCGTGTGCGCGGCATTCAGCGGTGACGCGGGGTCGTCCGACACCGACTCCGGGGGGGAGGAGCCAGCGGGTCCCTCACGGGACGTCCCGCCGGCCCCGGAAGTGTCCCCCATGGGTGATTTCCCACTGGAGCAGTCTCGTGACGGCACCCTACGCTCAGCCTTTGACCAAGTGATGGCTATTGATGGTCACGTGGTGCGCCCTGAGGCCGCGCAGACCTACCCGCGTTTCGTCTTATTAAATGACCGATTATATCGAGTGAGTCGTGACACTCAGACTGAGGAAACACACACCCAGTTGTTGGTGCCGCAGGGCCGCCGGGAAACGCTTTTCCAGGCGGCCCACTATAACCCCATGGCAGGGCATATGGGCTACGAGAAAACTCTGGAGCGAATAACGGCCCGATTTTATTGGCCTGGCATCTGAGTGGATGTGCACCGTTGGTGCGCGTCCTGCCCGGACTGCCAACTTGTTAACCAGCCGGCCATACCGAGAGCGCCTCTGCGCCCTCTCCCCCTTATTGAGGTCCCGTTTGAGCGCATCGGCATGGACCTCATCGGGCCGTTTCACCGGAGTGCACGCGGTTACCGCTTTGTGTTAGTCCTGGTGGATTACGCAACGCGGTACCCGGAAGCAGTTCCGCTGCGCACCATCTCGGCTAAGAGTGTGGCGCAGGCACTGTTTCAGGTCATCTCCCGAGTCGGAATCCCGAAAGAGATACTGACTGACCAGGGCACGTCGTTTATGTCTCGTACACTGCGGGAACTGTACGAATTACTGGGCATTAAATCTATTCGGACCAGCGTCTACCACCCTCAGACTGACGGGCTGGTGGAGCGGCTGAATAAGACCTTAAAGTCCATGATTCGGAAGTTCATTAACGAGGATGAACGCAATTGGGATCACTGGCTAGACCCTCTGTTATTCGCGGTGCGGGAGGTGCCCCAGGCCTCCACGGGATTTTCTCCCTTTGAACTGCTGTTCGGCAGGAGGCCACGTGGGGTGCTCGACCTGATTAAAGAAAGCTGGGAGGACGGTCCGAGCCCCGCCAAAAATGAGATTCAGTACGTGTTGGACCTGAGGGCAAAACTCCACACTTTGGGGAGGTTGTCACGGGAGAATTTGCTCCAGGCTCAGCAGCGTCAGCAACGCCTGTATGACAGAGGGGCTAGACTCAGGCAATTTTCACCGGGAGATAAAGTGCTTGTGTTACTCCCTTCTTCCAGCTCGAAGTTGCTCGCCAAGTGGCAAGGTCCCTTTGTGGTCACACGGCGTGTCGGGGACGTGGACTATGAGGTCGCTCGGTCGGACAGGGGAGGAGCCGCGCAGATTTATCACCTCAATCTCCTCAAACTGTGGCGAGAGGTCGAAACCGCTTCTCTGGTGAGCCTGGTGAAGGAGAGAGATGAGTTGGGGCCTGAGGTGCCAAATTCTATCGTTCCCACCTCCCTCCCTTGTGACGACCATCTCACACAGGCCCAGAGAGCGGATGTTGTCGCGTTGCAACAGCGTTTTGCGGACGTGTTCTCCCCCCTGCCCGGCCGGACGTCCCTCATCGAGCACCATTTCGTGACGCAGCCCGGCGTGACGGTGCGTTCACGGCCCTACAGGCTCTCGGAGCATAAGCGAAAAATCGTGCAGAGGGAATTGGCGGAAATGCTGAGGATGGGAGTAATAGAAGAGTCGCACAGCGCCTGGTGTAGCCCCATCGTTCTGGTGGCGAAGAAGGATGGGTCTATACGGTTCTGTGTCGACTATCGCAGGGTGAACGAAGTGTCACGCTTTGATGCCTACCCCATGCCTCGGGTCGACGAGCTCCTGGACCGGTTAGGCACGGCCCGCTTTTTCACGACGCTGGACTTAACCAAGGGCTATTGGCAGATTCCCTTGTCTGCCGAGGCCAGGGAGAAAACGGCCTTCTCCACTCCGTACGGTTTGTACCAGTTCGTGACACTCCCGTTCGGCCTGTTCGGGGCCCCGGCCACTTTCCAGCGTCTCATGGACCGGGTGCTGCGTCCGCACGCGGCGTATGCTGCCGCCTACCTGGATGACGTGATCATCCACAGCGACACCTGGGCGGAGCATGTGCTGCGGGTGGCCGCGGTCCTGGAGTCCCTGAGGGGGGCGGGGCTCACGGCCAATCCGAAGAAGTGCGCGGTTGGATGGAGGGAGGTGCAGTATCTGGGGTACCACCTGGGGGGCGGGCAGGTGCGTCCACAGGTGGAGAAGACGGCGGCTATCGCATCCTGCCCGCGCCCCAGGACGAAAAAGGAGGTGAGACGGTTCTTGGGGTTGGCGGGTTACTATCGTCGCTTTGTGCCGGGGTTTGCGCAGCTAACCAGCCCCCTGACCGATCTCACTCGAAAGGGTGCCCCAGATCTGGTCCAGTGGACGGGGCCGTGCCAGGCGGCGTTTGTGCGAGTGAAAAACGCTCTCTGTGGGGAGCCGCTGCTTCACACTCCTAACTTTTCCCTCCCGTTTGTTCTGCAGACTGACGCCTCGGACAGAGGGCTGGGAGCCGTTTTGTCTCAGCAGGTGAGGGGAGCTGACCGCCCTGTCCTGTACATCAGCCGGAAGCTAGCGGAGCGCGAGCGCCGGTACAGCACCGTGGTGAAGGAGTGCCTGGCCATCCGGTGGGCGGTCGCCTCCCTGCGCTATTACCTCCTGGGACGCTCATTCACCCTCTGTTCGGACCACGCCCCGCTGCAGTGGCTCCACCGCATGAAAGATGCCAACGCCCGGATCACCCGGTGGTATCTGGCATTGCAGCCCTTTAAGTTCAAGGTGATCCATAGGCCGGGGGCACAGATGGCGGTGGCCGATTTCCTCTCTCGCTCGCGAGGGGGGGAGTTGGCTCGGCCGGACGGCTCCCCGGCCTCGAACGGGCGGTGGGGGTGTGTGGCGGAGGCGTGGCCCCGGGCGCAGCTGCCGGGGAGGAGTGGAGCAGAAGGCTCAACAGGGCGGCGCTGCGAGGCCGGTAAGAACAGCTGATGGTGTTTATGTACTGATGATGGTCTCCCTCCGCTGTGTTTATAGTGAGACGGGGAGGAGCGGCGAGGAGATCAGCTGGGCTTGTGAGCTGTCAGGCTGTGCGACTGAGTCAGCTGTCAAAACAAACAAATCAATAAATGTGGAAGTTGGCAGTACATACCTGCGTGTGCGTGTATTTGTGCCTGGTGTATTCCACATGCTTACTGACCTCGAACCGATTTTGGCGTACAGAAATCTGTTAAAAAATGTTTTAGTACAACTTTGATAAGCTGCACTGCTTGATGGATTGTCAGAGCATTACGGCTGCCATAGTGAGGAGCTTCGCGGAGTAATCTGGGTCTAAAACTCCGTCCATTCAGGTCCCAAAGTCAAAGGCTAAGGGCTAAAAACGGTCTAAATTATTTCATCTTTAATTAAATCATCAGCGTTGCTGCTTTATCGGGTGTAACAATTAAGTTTTACATCCATGCATCCATGAAAACAGAATTTATTAAATTTAACAGGAAGTTAGCTCGCTAGTTTCCACCTAAACATTTCATACCATGTTCTGACTGAGAGATTTTTGAAACTAATTAAAACGTACAGCTCTGCTACCACTTCCAACATAAATGAAGACAGAAAACTAAACAGCAGTGCCGTTTGTAGGGTTACTGAAGTTGGACTACCTGGTATATAATGTTGTGCTACGTGATTGCTAGCAACACAGCTATGTTAGCATAACATTAGCACAGTGAAGCCGGAGGATGAACACCAATTTTTTTTCCACTCGATAAAAGTTAACGTGAGGGATTCTGGTGGTCAGGGACAAATGCAATCGCATAGCAGGATGCTATACACGGGCCAAACTTCAATCAGGAGAACAACTGAGATTATTCATCCACAATACGAGGTTAGTTATTAATATACTGCAACAACATGGGAATAGAGCAGCTGCGAGAGAATTCAACATTAATGAATCAATGTTACGGAAGTGGAGGAAGCGCAGTTTTTGGTTTTCCCCATATTTCAAAAGTTCTTCATCTCTTTGCTATGACTGTCGCCCGGCATAATTTGCAGATGATAATGGTTGTAGCCGCTGCGATGCTTTCGACCAAAACAGACGCAGCTTGATGACATCATCAACATGTGCTATCGCGATAGAGCGATATAGTCAAAATCTCTATCGTTGGCCAAATTTATATCATTTATATCGTATATCGTTTATATCACCCACCCCTGAGTGATGTATTCCTCTATTCCTCACCAGTTTCTCCCTTACCATGCTGCTGTTGAGATTCTTCTCCACCTTGCAGAAAGTGTGTGGTGGGGTCTCCCCTTTGCTCGGGATGATGATGCAGACGTCTGTGACGGCCAAGGCGGCGTGCGGCTGGCTCTCGGGAGCCCGGCGGTAGGTGATGTAGATGCGTTGGGAGGAATTACCACTGATGTTGGCTGGGCGACCAGAAGGTGTGGTTTGGATAAGGTGGCAGCCCTGCTTCAGACGCTCCTTCCACTCATACAGCACACTACAGGAGGAAGCACAGCAATATGGTCAACCACATAAACTGCCACATCGGGGTGTAGTTATTAGTGTGATTTCCATGCACAATTGATTGCTGGGCTACTCAGCTGGAGCAAGTCCTACGCTAGTGCAGAATTCAGTGGCTGGCACAATGAAATTGATTAGTCTGCTCTGTATTATCTTATCCAAAGCAGCATTTGATGGAATTCATGAAAAACAAATAGACATTTATAAGCATTCAAAGTGGCAAATTCAAGCTCAGAACCACCTCCATTACTTTGGCCACAATAACGCATGTTGCAAAGGAGGAAAAAGTCTGGACACTATCTGGCTCCAATTTAATAATGGAATTCTTGCCAGCCACAGTCTTGTTGAGCAGACATCCTTTTCTAGTCCAAATAAGACATTAGTTTACTAACATCTATTTCTTTAAAAGAACAGACAAAAAAAGGGCCACATATCACAGTTGTTTGTCCAACACTGTACAACTACACTGTATATGCAAGGAGGAAGATTATAAATCACATTAGAAAATGATTGACTGATTGACAATGACTAAAAATACTGATGACCACCAGTGCTACCCCCCCTAGATCTTGAGTTGAAGACTCACTGAGATTCCAACCTCTCTAAGATTTTTAGTAAATGTGCCTATGGTATCGATTTGACGGTCCTACTTCGCCTCGTTCAGGAGTTATCGCATTTACAAACTTGTAACAACTCGTGTCCAGGCAGCCCACCCACCCCTGGTATTGTCTAATGATATACTAAAACAGATCAAAAACGACACTATAGATCTCATTGAGAAACAGCATACGGCCCAATTAATACAGACAATATAGAATTTGCAATAAACATTACCTGTGACTAAATGGTAAATGGCCTGTATTTGTATAGCACTTTACACTACATTCAGTCATCCACCCATTCATTCACACACTGGTGATGGCAAGCTACATTGTAGCCACAGCTGTCCTGGGGCGCACTGACAGAGACAGAGGGGAAAAAGCATTACAGATTCTCAATCTCTTCCATCACTCACAGGAGGTAATCAGTATGGAAGCATGTTAGTTTCTTTCTAACACATATTAATTACAGCTGCTGGTCAAAGACTGTCAGCTTGGCAGCAGTGTTGCTAGTTAGCTTTCACATCAGACAACGGTAACACGCCAGCTCACTTAAACAGACATCACAAGATCCTAATGCAGCCAAGTGAGCTGAGGCTGCATTCAAACCCAAACTGACAACAGTCTCTGCTTGTGGTGAAGCTAAGCAAGAAAAAAAACCCCAAAAAACAGAAAAACAACAAAACAACAAAACATTCCAACTTTGCTGTAGATGACACTGTATTTAGAAGCAGCACAAATTTAGCACCAGTGTTTATTCCAATGCAACCCTGTCTATTTACTGATTCCTTCTTATGTGCGAACTCTGCTTTCAGCTGGAACACTTTGACTTAAATGCACATTTGGTAATGAAAAGATATCAAATCAGTATTCGGTTTTTCTGCTTTTAATTGAAAATCTTATTTTTTAAGCAGAATTTTAACTCCTATTCGCTTGTACTTATCAGCTGAATTTGCCTTTGACTGACTTTGAGATTTGTGATAGTCTTCACACATGTATATACACACAGCTTACAGTATACTGACACATATATTGAGCCTGTACTGCACAAGAGGACCCTTGTACAAACCACTTAGCGGACAAGTACTGAGAGATACGCAACAGTGGCAGTAATTTTAAACACTCCTCTTGGTATTTCCATTATGCACTTATCCTCCATTACTGTTTCAAGTGAACTCAACAGGCATTTTGTGGCACTGTCTGAAAGCTGGAAAGAGAAGAGAATGTAAAGTAGTCGACCGAGAGATTTTTATAGTTTCTTTCTTTTTGGTTCCTGCGTGGATTGCTGTGGTAGCAAAGTGACCGACTTTGCTCTGCACGTCTTTCTGTGCTGTTCATATGTGTAGATATTTGTATTGACATCAGTCAATACAAATATATGTAATACACTCTTAAAAATGGCTCAATAAAATATGTATTTATAAAACAAATATTCCCAGGGTAGGGTTACCTGGGCCCTGCCCTGGAGCCAGACCTGTGAAGGGTGCCCAAGGGTGAGCGCCTGATGGTCGGACCTTATGCCATAGGGCAGAGTCTGGTGCAGCCTTAAGAAGGGGCGTGTAGGGACATTCTAACTGTATCATCAAATCTGCAGTTGTGTGTTCTGGACACTGAGGTAAAGAGAGAGGCTGAGTTGCCACCAGGTGGTGAGTTGGATCAGGTGGTGAGGCAGCATACTAGACAGACCTGCATGTCATAACATATAATTAGGATGCTGCGCTGGGACCGCCTGAGAGAGGCCCCGGTCCGCAAGATCTTCAACTCCCACCTCTGGCAGAGCTTTGACAGCATTCCAAGGGAGACTGGGCACATTGAGTCCAAATGGACCATGTTCAGTACCTCAGCAGTCGCAAGGTGATCAGTGCCTGTTGTGGTGATAAAACGCAAACCAGATTCTAGATACTGCAGGTGAAGGGAGCCATCAGACTGAGGGAGTCCTATCGAGCTTGGTTAGCCTGTGGGACTTCAGAGACAGCCTATAGATACCAACAGGCCAGGTGGAACACAGCTCAGGCAGTGGCTGAAGCAGAAAGGAGGGATGAGTTCGGAGAGACCATGGAAAAAGACTTTTGGACTGCCTTGAAGAGCTTCTAGGAAAACCGTCAGGCGACGGTAGATGTTGTAAGGCTGTCTTGGTTGACACGTCTCTACAATGTTTCATGGAGAGCAGGGGCAGTACCTTTGGATTGGTAGACCAGGGCAGTGGTTCCCATCTTCAAGAAGGGGGACTGGTGGGTGTGCTCCAACTATAGGGAGATCACTGCAGCTGCAGTGAAGTGGATACTGCACCGGTCCATCATGGTGAAGAGAGAACTGAGCATAAAAACAAAGCTCTCGATTTGCCAGTCAATCTAAGTCCCTACCCTCTCCTACGGTCAGAAGCTTTGGGTGGTGACTGAAAGAAGTAGATACAAGTGGTGGAAATGAGCTTTCCCCAAAGGGTGGCAGGCCTCTCTCTTAGACATAGGGTGGGGAGTTTGTCCATCCAAGAGGGGCTCAGAGTACAGCTGCTACTCCTCCCCGTCAAAAGGAGCCAGTGGAAGCTGTTCAGGCTTCTAACAAGGATGCCTCCTGGGTGAGGTGTTGTGGGCATGTCCCACTGGGAGGAGGACCCAGGACACACTGGAGAGATTATATCTCTCAGCTGGCCTGGGAGTGCTTTGGTATTCCCCTGGACAAGCTGGAGGAGGTGGTTGGGGAGAGGGAGGTCTGGGCTTCTCTGCTTAGGCAACTACCCCCATGACCCAGCCCTGGATAAGCAGAAGAAAATGGATGGAACGATGAAGCTCCGTATGTTCCCTTTTTAATCCTCATTATAGACCTTTTTCAGGGCACACATTTTGAGCACTGTTTACAATTACTGCTTATTGTAGTCAATAATATTAACAATTACATTTATTTATGAGAGAACGATCCAAGGTGTGGTATTATATGTGATGGTTACTGAAGAGAGATTGCATAATTAATGAATAATAGTTAACAGTTCTACCTGTGGCTTTCCTGCTGTCATGAGTCAAAATGTGTGCGTTGAAAAACTTAAATTGCCACACATACACAACATTTTCTCCATTTGCAGACAGTGCCAGCAAAAAATATAATGTTTGAGTAAAACTGCATGCAAATAGTGCCTACACCTGTTCACCCACATAAGCCCTCAGTAACCATTAGTGTTGCCAGTGTCTGGGAAGTGCAGCCCCTTTGGGCTTTCAGCACACAAAAGCTGCTGATATTGTCTGAGCACATTCTTTGTCAGTGCCTGATAAGCACTGCACTGTGTAGTGTCAGAGGCCAGTGAGAGCCTCCTTAGCATCATCACCGCTAGTATGGGAGTGCTCAGCAAACAGTATTGAATTCACACAGCTGAAAAGATGCTGCTGAAGAGGACACCTCTAACGGTGCTTCGCTTCCACTTTTCTGTTGGTAAAATCACAATGGCTGAAAGCAACTACTGCGGAAAACTGCTACAAAGGAGGATTCCAGGGCAGAGCAGAGCATTTTCTGACGTGAGAGCACTTCAGCTTTTTGGGCCGCTTTTCACAGCTGGCAGAAAGCTGCCAGTCACAGGAAGAACAACCACAATGTTTCCTGATAACAGCAACTGATCTTAAATAGGGCTTCTCCAGAAAGTTTGTTAACTGTGAAATGAGGGGAAATTAGTTTTTGTTTCAGCGAGAGCCAGCTTCAACTCTGGGCCAGTTACCAGGGTAACAGACTCCATGAAGCTAAACTGCACACTGTTGTTGAACTAGGACTCCTCTCATGCTTAGCCTGGCTGCGTCAATGCATATCATCATTCATTCAGTCGATACCAAAGCAAATATGGCAATACATCAATTAGCAGTTTTAAGTTGGGTTTTTTTCTTAGGATGACTTCCAGTTAAACATTAATCACTCTGTGCTCAAAGAACAAGGACAAAAATGTTTTTATAAGCTGTTTTTTATAAAGCTCTGTGACTGTAAAGACAATAAGGCAACTGTCAGGTTGTCAGCCAGTTCCTCTGCACTCAGATCAATATCAATTACAACATATGGTGGTGACTATATGAATATATCCAGGTGAGGATTATTGCGGTGTAGCTGAAACAACTTAAAGATTCTTAAACTGGACTAACAATGTAGTTTAAAGGGAGATTTTGAATTCAGGGTGCAGGCAGTCCGAATGTGTTCAAACAGCATTTAATGCTGAAATATTTACACACCTCATAAATAGAATCATTAAATGCTGCCATGCAAGATTTGTGAGTCCAAAAGGACATTTAAAAGTTAAAAGATGGTGTGAAAAACTAAATGTAGTAGGATTCCAGCTTTTTTTTAAAAAAAATCTAACTGGGTAAATGATAATTGATTGGAGCAAAGAAAATAGAATCATTTTAACTTATTTTATATTTCCCTGCTGATTTTTAAGATAAATGTCACTGCTTCACATTGACATGCATTCATAACTGGAATGGATGAAAAATGGACTGTTTCTTTTATATCGCTTTTTTTTTAATCTAATCCAGGGATAATCTCTGCTCATCATTTATGCATTGCCACAGTACTGTAGGCCAATTCCCCTTTTTGCCACACAGAGAGTTAACATACATAGCCAACTTATCCCTGGTCATGATCAGACTCAGAGTTTCTCATAAAAGAGTGAATCAACTCGAGTTTAGAGTTGAAATCAAATTTGCTAAATTTGCTTCCTGGAATGGTTCCAACAAGTAAGATGAATAATAAACGAGATTGTGTACTGCATATGTAAACAACAGCACTGCATGTCTTGGGCAGGCTTGGAGTCAGCACATCATTACAGTCATTCATCCGAGGTGTTTAGAAAATTCTGTCAAGCTGGTGAATTTAATGAGTATCTAAATCCTAGCAAAAGTGACTCAATTTACATTTTCATAAATTTATTCTAATGTTCACAAAGCACGTGCTGTTATTTCAAAAGAGAAGTGTAAACACTTTCCCATTTGTCTTTTTCACCTTCTTTCTGCGGCAGAATTCAACTCTCTTTTTTTTAAATGTACAGATATTTATGTCTCCCAGAGGATGAACTGGATCTCTTTATTTTACATGCATTTATATAATCTGTCCCACTTGGTTTTTGCAGCCTATTCCAGTTTTCCTGACAAGGTGACACTTTTCCATACTTCAGTGGTAATATGAATTGCTTCCAGACTGGATCCTCCCATCCCTAGCTTTATCATCATCATCATCATCATCATAAATTCCTTTCTGATTTTGCATTTTGATGGCAAAGTAAAATTGACATCTGAGCATTTACAAAAGCATTTGCAGGCAGGTTAATTCTTGGCCTACACAAGAAGAGAAATACTTTAATGAACACCTCCACTGAAAAGCTTTAGTCTCAGACTAGCCCAAATCCACGTTTGGGACACCAAGCTTTAACCTGCTTATGCATCAGCATGTAAATGTAGTCCCTGACAATGTTAGCAAGCTCACTTAAACAGCCAAATACAGACTCAAAGTGGTGTTAGCCCAGCTATAGAAAAGGTTTTGGAAATAAAGACAATGTTGTGCTGTGCCTTGTTTAATTACAAACAAGGCAACCTCCTTTGGTTACTTACCCCAAGTCGGTTAGTGGTGGCTTGTCACGACCTCGCCTGTAGCACAATAAGATCTGCGGCGCCATGAGGGCGCCGTTGTTAAGATCAGCCGATTGGCCTGTCGGTGTTGTTTCTATGCATGTGAACCCTGGCGGCACCTCCTCCCCCACTGAGCGGATCACCACTGCCACATCTGTGATGGGTGCCTTAGGCTTGGCCGTCTTGTGGCAGACATCATCAAAGTGGATCTCCTGGTCCAACGGCTTGGACGGGTCCGTCAGACCAGCCACCACAAAGTAGTCGGCTACACGAGGGCCTTTGTCCTCCATCATTTCCCATCCCCGCCAACTACCTTCAGAGGGAAAAAGAAAGAGAGGGGTAGAGACACAGAGAAAGAGAGAGAGAGAGAGAGACAGACCAGGAGATTAATTTTCGTTGTGGTTGCAGGTACAGACGGTTCTTGTGTCCTTGCTCTGGCTTTAAAATGAAAAAAAAAATCTGACAGCCATAAATCTTTCTAAAGGGAGGCCAGTAGAAGGGCAAATGGAAAGAGAGGGCAAAAATGTGGGGAAGAGAGGCTATATAATGAAACAGCCATTTAGAGCTTGGGTAGTTAGCTGACAGTCTTTGGCCAGGTCACGTAATCAGCGGAAGGTTCAGCGTCCCAGCTCAAGGACACACGTGGATGTGATGAGGGCATAACATTTTTGGTCTTGAGGTTTTTCAACCTTACTCTAATTCTAAAGAGTGAAACTCTGGCTAGCTACACAGACCTGAGTGTGCATTTTGAACAGGGAGCAGTGAGGTGTTTCTTCACACATTCCACCTTAATTAAAGACTGCCCCCACGTATAAACCTGAGCTTACAAGCTTTGTGATATTACAGAGCCTATTAAGCCTGTGTGATAAAAGCCAAACAGTAGTTTTCTTAATCTAGCCCAGAAGGGCATGCTCAGACTCAATAAGATCATCTACATTTACTGAAGCAGCACAGTCTCAAAGGGACAATGATATGATTATATAAACTAAAGAAATGCCTTTTGTTAGAGATAAAGAAAACATCCTCTGCAATTGACAAATTACAGAGTTGCACATGTTTACCAGCATACAAACCTCAACCTGCCTCTGTCATGAGCTGTCATGAGGTTAACTGAACTTCAGGTATGAAGTTATGACCTGCAGTCTATCTGGGTCAGATATAAACCAAGTTTAGGTGTAGTTTATTTTCATTGTGCTGAGTTTTTACAGTCAGTTACAATAACTCGTACTGCGTACTAGGGCTGCTCAATTAATCAAATTTTAATCTCGATTACGATCTGGGCTTTCAGCGATCTTTAAAAATGACTGAGCCGATTATTAGCCCCTCCCTCGTGCTTTACTCTCGCGCTGCTCCGTGTGGCAAATCGAGCGCACCTCTCTGCATTTCGAACACGTGTCACAACAATTAAGAGCAGCGGTCCCCAACCTTTTTTGCGCCACGGACCGGTTTATGCCCGACAATATTTTCATGGACCGGCCTTTAAGGTGTCGTGGATAAATACAACAAAATAAAACTAGTACCGGTACCGAAAAAAAGAAAATTTATTCATAACACACGTGAAAAGACCAAGGAAAACCGAGTAAACGATAAAAACGATAACAAAATAACGCTGAAAAACGATAAAAACCCTGAAAACCATACATTTCACACCTGAGCCTCAACTCTCGTGGCCCGGTACCAAACGACTCACGGTACCGGTACCGGTCCGAGGCCCGGGGGTTGGGGACCGCTGATTAAGAGGACCCGAGGGAAGCTCGGAAAGCTAAGCAGAAGTTATTTGGAGAGGAGAGTGACTGCCGTTGGTTGAAAAGAGAGGTAAAAAAAACTTCAGTGGTGTGGAAACATTATGGGTTCGCGGAGTCAGACGTGGATCAAGTAGACATAGTGTGTAAACTTTGCCACAGTGTCGTAGCTGCACCACAGAGCAACACTGCAATATAAAAAATAAATGAAAAATGTACAGTGGGGCAAAAAAGTATTTAGTCAGCCACCGATTGTGCAAGTTCCCCCACTTAAAATGATGACAGAGGTCAGTAATTTGCACCAGAGGTACACTTCAACTGTGAGAGACAGAATGTGAAAAAAAATCCATGAATCCACATGGTAGGATTTGTAAAGAATTTATTCGTAAATCAGGGTGGAAAATAAGTATTTGGTCAATAACAAAAATACAACTCAGTACTTTGTAACATAACCTTTGTTGGCAATAACAGAGGTCAAACGTTTACTATAGGTCTTTACCAGGTTTGCACACACAGTAGCTGGTATTTTGGCCCATTCCTCCATGCAGATCTTCTCGAGAGCAGTGATGTTTTGGGGCTGTCGCCGAGCAACACGGACTTTCAACTCCCGCCACAGATTTTCTATGGGGTTGAGGTCTGGAGACTGGCTAGGCCACTCCAGGACTTTCAAATGCTTCTTACGGAGCCACTCCTTTGTTGCCCGGGCGGTGTGTTTTGGATCATTGTCATGTTGGAAGACCCAGCCTCGTTTCATCTTCAAAGTTCTCACTGATGGAAGGAGGTTTTGGCTCAAAATCTCACGATACATGGCCCCATTCATTCTGTCCTTAACACGGATCAGTCGTCCTGTCCCCTTGGCAGAAAAACAGCCCCATAGCATGATGTTTCCACCCCCATGCTTCACACTAGGTATGGTGTTCTTGGGATGCAACTCAGTATTCTTCTTCCTCCAATTCAATTCAATTCAATTCAATTTTATTTATATAGCGCCAAATCACAACATAAGTCGCCTCAAGGTGCTTCATAGATACAGAGAAAACCCCAACAATCATATGACCCCCTATGAGCAAGCACTTTGGCAACAGTGGGAAGGAAAAACTCCCTTTTAACAGGAAGAAACCTCCAGCAGAACCAGGCTCAGGGAGGGGCGGCCATCTGCTGCGACCGGTTGGGGTGAGAGAAGGAAGACAGGATAAAAGACATGCTGTGGAAGAGAGACAGAGGTTAATAACAGATATGATTCAATGCAGAGAGGTCTGTTAATACATAGTGAGCGAGAAAGGTGACTGGAAAGGAAAAACTCAATGCATCATGGGAATCCCCCGGCAGCCTATGTCTATTGCAGCATAACTAAGGGAGGATTCAGGGTCACCTGGTCCAGCCCTAACTATATGCTTTAGCAAAAAGGAAAGTTTTAAGCCTAATCTTGAAAGTAGAGATAGTGTCTGTCTCCTGAATCCAAACTGGAAGCTGGTTCCACAGAAGAGGGGCCTGAAAACTGAAGGCTCTCCCTCCCATTCTACTTTTAAATACTCTAGGAACAACAAGTAGGCCTGCAGAGCGAGAGCGAAGTGCTCTAATAGGGTGATATGGTACTACAAGGTCATTAAGATAAGATGGGGCCTGATTATTTAAGACCTTGTATGTGACGAGTTCAAACACGACGAGTTGAGTTTATACCAAAAAGTTCTACTTTGGTTTCATCTGACCACATGACATTCTCCCAATCCTCTGCTGTATCATCCACAATCAGTGACACAGAGTGAAGTGTATTTGCATTTGGCCAAAGACCAAAACACTTAATAGTGTGAGGTGAGACTGTGGCACATCTAAAGGGAGCAGATGCTGAATCTTTGCTTAAAATGGATCATTTAACATGCACTGCTACATTGTTTTAGAAGCTAAGGTGGGTCCAGGTCCGAATCTGACCCACGGCCCTTTCCCTTCTTTCTCTCTCCCTCCGCTTTCCTGGCACTTTTCACTGCAACTAGCAAATAACGCCGGAATTTTTTTTAAATCCAACTGTATTAAGATGTCAAATTTGCCAGCTTCTTTATTCCCTTTTTAACTTTTAACTGCTTTATAGTTAAAAGGTGCTTTTATATATGTAAAAATGCTAACAGGAACAGCTGCCTAGTAAGATCCATTATCTAACTTAATGGTTGCAGCTATTGTCAAAAGAAAAATAATCCTGGTGCTTAGAAACACAGTGTTTTAACTCACACCCAGGGAACTGCTGTTGTTAATATACTAGTGAGAATTATAACAATTACATTAGACAGATTTTTTCGGTAGCCTTGGACTGTGGCTATGTAGTCTCAGCCTGCCTCGCTAGCACAAGCCCATCTCTGCAGGTCAATGTGAAACAATGCCTTTACCAGCAGTCCCCTGGTAAGTTGTGAAAAGCCACAAAAACAGACTTGGTTCAAGACAGCTGTAATCAGGAGGTGAGAGAACTGTGAGCAGATACAGTTTTTTGTAAGGTTTTCATATAAGACCTATTTTTGCACAGTTGGCCAACATTTCTGTAAAAGAAAAAAGAAAAAAGATTCCCTTAGCTGGCAACACAATCAGGGACTATTTCTCACCCGGTTGCATCTCATTGCAACCAGATTGTGTAATCCAAGAGTTTTGCTCAATTTAATAATAATAATTCAACTGGACAAGGCCTGTGATTCCAACCATATGCAGTAAGAGGGTGTTGGAAGGGAGGTTTAATTAGCAGGGTGTGTCAGCTTGTATAAATGCATTGGCTCAGGGGAAAAGGTGAAAAAGCTGCCAGCTCTAGTCTATGTGATGCTACGTGAGCAAGACTCCAGCTACCACTAAAACTACATAAAGCAGTGCGAGGGACTGTTCTTATTCACCTCATCATGCAAGAACAGTGTAAGTTGAGAAGAGATTAAAGTGATAAAATCTTTCCCTATTCTGGCCTCACTGACTCCTCTTACATCTGCGCAAAACATTTCTTTGTGACGCATGACACTGTACTGACAGAAAAGAACCACAGACATAAAAAAACAACTAAATTTTTTTTTTCTTTTAATATTAAATGATTTGGAGTAAAGTTTGGAGAGTGGAAGCAGATGGAGCAGGACTTTTTAACCTAATGAGTAGTTCTAACTTAGGTTTAGCTGTTATGGGCACAACATTTGGTAGAGAAAGCTGGATGTTTATTGGCATCATGTAATGATCTTTGTAGGGGCAATGAGCAAAGTTTATATGCAAACAAAGGCCGATGTGAGATTTCTTTTTTTTGGTCGTCCCTTCCAGCTATTGACAGATGGCGAGAAAATGCTGTGTTCACTGTGTTCTAGTTCTTACACTCAAATTACAAAATGCATCATACCTCCTTGTTTTCTCACTGTGGGAAACAAATGAGAAGGCTGCCACAGCGTGCAGCGCTGATGTTCTGTGCCAAGAGATGTCTGGCCAAAAGCAGACGGTGGTCCTTCCATTACTTAGACAGCGTCGAGACTGTTCTGTTATATTTACCTTGAGGCGGTGGCGATCAACGGGAACAGAACAGGTTAAACAAAGAGTGACCAAAGCCGCTCCGAGGGCCACACATCTGCACTGCATCCTGAGTCCAAGACCACAGTCTGCATTTCAACTTCCTGCCCAACACACAGAGCGGGCTCATAAATGTTCCTGGGACACTCACATTACAACACATTGGTGAAACACTCAGAGGACAGGATGTGGAGCATGTGCTCACTTCTCTTTCAGAAACATTTACTTGGGAGTTGATGACAGTAGAACGAAACCACTGCAACAGTGAACCTTTGAGTAAATGGTTTAAATTGTTACTGCACAGCCTCACATAGAGCTAAGCACCGACTTTATTTTTTCAACCCTGCAGTTTGCTGCTTTGAAATGAAATCTGCAGTGGGACACAAACACACATTTCTTTTGTACTTTCATACCTTACAACTCTCTCTGCCTTTAAAAGTGCACATGTGTCTATGTGTGGAAAGGTTAATGGGGTGCCAGACAGGATGAAGAAGACATGCGGCAAATATGAAGTTATGTGCATAAGCGTACAGCCACAAACTGTGGCACATGCCACTGTGTGCCCTCTCACAGTAACACCATCACCACACAGCACCTACACTATTTACCAAATCTGGGTCCCGACAACTTTGACATACAAGTTTAAGGGCTGCCATTTTGCCACAAAATGATAAGGATGGGACTTCCAGGTGGTGATCCAAACACAACAAGGGCACTGAGAATGGTGAACTACTTCCTGAGGATTGTGTATGGTTAAACCTATGCAGTCTAAAGCATCTAGAACAGTCAGTAAGATTAGAAAAATGCTATGTAACTGCAAATACATGTCGCATTTCACAGGCAAAATAAAAGGCAGAAGCTAAAATGCTCAATATACACGATTTTCTTTACTGTGGAGCAACAGTACAAACCAGTGCACCGTGTATAAAAGAGGGTGGAATAGCACAGAGTGTCAACCAGTCCAACCACTATCCTGTTTCTTGCCTCTCACCGCTGTTTTATTGACCCAGGAGGATTTTGCATGAGACTCAACTGACATAAACCAGACTTGGGTATTGTTTCATGGATCACTCACTAAGTACAGTTAACTCCACACTTATTACAAAAGTGTAACAGAAAAAAGATGCTGACCTAATTTATTTCAGTTACATGAGTGCAAAGCAGAGAGCTCTGCAGTGTCACCTCCCTGTTTGAATGACTACAGAGACACATGACGGGCCAAAGAATGACACTCATCCTTGCCATGCTGTCAGTCTGCTAAAAATACAAGCCAAAGCAGTAGTATCATGGCACATCAAGGCAAACGTTACATAAGGATTACATTTATATACAGTGCATATGTAGGACTATTGCGGACGCCCACTGAAATGAGCCTCAATTGTTTTCCTTGCCTGCCCTATATTTTAAGAATAGAAGAAGTCGACACTGCTGACTGAGTAGCAGTGGAAACACAGGTGATAGAAGGAAGAAGCATTTGTTTATTTATAAGTTCCTGTTTTCATGAAGCCATCAGTGAAATGTGGCTGTGAGGATCTATGGAGTATGAAACGCGGTGCTGCCAAGATGTGAAGCCCAGAAACTTAGGCTACGTTCACACTGCAGGCGAAAGCGCATCAAATCCGACTTTTTTGACCCTGTGCGACCCATATCCGATCATGGTATAACAGTGTGAACGGCACAAATCCGATATTTTCAAATCCGATCTGGGTCACTTTTGTATGTGGTACTGAATCCGATACATATCTGATGTTTTAGAAAGCGACTGCTGTTTGAATGGTCATGTTGCATTAAATCCATCTTTTACGTCACTTACACAAGACAGATGCCAATTATCAGCGCCGGAGAAGCGCCCAAAAAGACATCACAAATGCTTCCTGGCCATCCCGTGTAGATGTTAGTGAAACTGTTGGGAAGACAATGGTGGAGAAACGTGAACATTTTATTTGTACTGTATAATCTGCAGATTCTGACAGACATTTCCAACTATAATTTGAAGCACCGCTCCTCTCTAAAACAGCAATAAGGATAATTATTAGGCCATCTGTAAATAACAAAATAACTCTATAACTTAAAGCAAAATTGGGAAACGTAAAGTCCGAAACAAGTCTTTATACTAAGGGCCATCAGTCAAACAATACTGTTTGGTCTGGGTCTAAACAGAGCGCGTTGTGTTTGACGTCTTCTTTTGCGCATGCGAGCCGCTTTGAGGATCACTGGACTTCCCCACGGGAGATGCATCCAAAAGATGCAGAGCTGTGACTCACATGGTGGCTGGCGCGTATGAATGAAAAACTGCATCACTATTTAAGTGGCCTAATCCAAATATCTTAATTCGCTGGCCGCCCTACTTCGCCCCTGGCAAGACTGACATGGAAGGAAAGCTTGAGGTAAACGCCCAGTGAGAGAGAAGTCCAAGCAATTCCTCCTATCATAAAAAGCAGAGATTGTTTAGGCCACAAATCTCTTTAAAGGTCACTGGAGCCCCTCACTGCACTAGAAATTTTTTTTATGTTATTTCTGAATTATACATGACATTGGTTCATTTATCACAAATGTCTCGATTTCTCCCAAGACTTTGCAAGCTATTTGTCTTTGTGAGTACTGCCATGGTTAACTTGCTTTAAAGGTACTTTGTGCTGTGAGTCAGCTTAAGGAAGATTATCTGGGTTTTGTGGTTCTATCCGATTCTTGACAGTAATCAAGAATCAGAGAAAAGCACCACAGGCTGAGAACATTCAAACTTGGCCACATGACCGGCGTGGAGCCAGAGACATAGACAAAGCTTCCCAGCCCAAACTCGCTGACTCGTAATCACAATAGGAGTTCTGGGAGGAGTTCGATAAGCTGTCCAGGCCCAACAGGCCTTGCACAAGGATTTAGTTTAAGGCAACGTGACAGGGGAACGATTTCCAGCTGTCCAGACTTAGCAATGAAACTGGCGAAAAGGGCCTCTGTCAATTGAGGCTCCATTGGGCCAGCCTCTGCACACCAGCTCCAGCTGTATAGACATCTAGCATAGACAGCCACAGCAGGGCAGACACGTGGAGGAGGTGAAAAGGAATGCGCTTGAGAACATAAACACAAGCCAGTAGGAAGTCAAGCATCTGCTTCTAGTTAAGTCCAGAGGGGTGGGCGTTTGGCTATTCTGCATCCAGGTCGTGTAACATAGCGGAGGAAAGATAACCTCTGTGAGAAATAGCATTTTCCACGTCCACTGTAATCTCTACACCTTACTTATTGCCTAACCTTGTCGACCAGCCTCGGAGAAACTCAACATGAACGGTTTCATGTTTCAGTAAACACCTGAAACCCCTGAGTATGATGCTGACATTTCTTCATTTTACAAGTGCTCCAACTCCAAGAACAATCAAAAAAATACAAATCACCAAAACTAATATCAAACCATATACTCACCGATAAATGAATAACTTTATCATTTTAAGTTTGTCCAGAATGTATTTACTACCTTCCACACTGGCAGATAAGCACGTTCTTCCTGGAATCACTGTCACTGTAATTACCAAACAGCTAGCACTGAACATGCACTTAAACTGCAATTAGACTAAGTGAATGGGTGTATGTGTGTGTACAGAGAGGAGACATTATGCATAAGAGATAGCTGCTATCCATTAACCCTTCTTCAACACAGTGTATTGTTAATTAGGCAGGTGACAATTTGTCAGATTGGTGTATTTTTGTGTGTTTGCATGTTTAAGCAGCAAATAGGTTTTTGTTTTCACAAGCTCAAACAAATTTTCCCTCAGAGATTAATAAAATCAGCAATATACAAAGAGGCATCATTTAGTTAAACATGCAGACATTCACCTTGTTTTAATTCCAAGTTGACATACACATAGAAAAAAAGGTGGACAAAATTACAAAAGCCAGGAGGGCTATTCAGACCTATTTTAGCGAGTACGTGCTAAAAAGAGTGAGACAAATGGAGGATTCTAAACTCTTATTTTGAGCCAGGAACACATTACACTGGACACAAATGGAGGTTAAAACATTACGATTCACTAAGATGGAGGATTGGGCTCTGACAGTTAACATAAAGAGCAGATACTGTATTGCAGCAAAATAAAGATTTCTACAGGAGTTATATATACGCTGAATTTTCAAACACCATTTTATATCTTTTTAATACATTACTCAATACATTTAATAACACTTCACAGTCCAACCAGCCAAAGGATGAACTCATGATGGAAAAGTCAGAGGATGCATCACAACCTGGGGTTATTCTTTTCTTGCATTATCCAGTGGTATATGAAGCAATTACAATGATAACAGTTTTTTATGGTCACCTGAACCTGGAACACTAAAACTGACACTTGGTCACAGTCACTGAGTTTCATGGCATGCTAACAATAACTGTTAAACATCAACTGGTGACTGAGTGAAACCAAAAAGGATTCAACTGCCCCCTGAGGCACAGTTCAAAAGCCCCATTCACATATGACCTGGCTTGTTCTACATCAGAGCTGATAGCTGGCTCACACCGTGCGCATTCCAATAAACGTTTGCACAGGTAAACTTGTTATTTGTTTTGTTTTATTTTGTTAACATCATTTGCGAATCAGCAGTATCCTTGGCTCCTATTTGCTCAGCCACTACGCTTAAAGCTGAGTGCAGTTTAACTCTATGTTTGTGACTTTTGCATAGCTAATACATGGGTTATCTTGTATGTCACTGCTACAAGTTGCTGATTTTCAGTGACATTCCCCAGTATCTGCTCTCTGTGTTGCTGCTAATCTCTTCCAGTGTGTATGCAACTAATACTTACTCAAGACGAGACGTAATTCTTTTTAACACTTTTCAAATCCTGCAGATAGACTGATGATCCATGAGAAGCCACAAAGATCACCTTACAGCTATAAACGGTGTGGTGTGATTCCAACCAGCCCCACAGGTTGTCATGAATACTGCATTACTGTAATTATTGTTAGAGTAGGTTATTGTATAAGTACGTTTAGTTATATGGTTAAATACGATGTGTGACTTACAATGCCAATTTTGAAATCAAAAGTTTTAAGCCAGAAGCCTCAGAAGCTGTTTGAATAAAGGAATCTTAATTTGACACAATAAATTTTGTTTTGCCTGTAGGATATTAGATGAATGAATTATTGTAGAATCATTTACAGATTTGTTTTGCTGTAATTGACTTGGTTTATGTTTGTACTGAGGCTGTGCTATGAAAGTTCTATTTTCTTTGCAAGATCATTATCAAGAGCATCTCAAAGGTCAGTTGATATTATACTACTGTACAGTTATAGCTTCATTAGGCATCTGAATCCACAGAAACTTCCACCGTAAATCTTCATTTACTTTCACTTTAATGCTTATATCCTCCAACATTATCACCACAGGAAGAACAGAGATGGGACTTCCTGTGCCTGCTATTAAAAAGACAACAGAATAAAAACCATATCAGCTTCTGAAGCACACAACAAGTATACCGTCAAACAAGCATCAAGGTTAAAGAATGTAAAAATGTGCTGCTTTGTTCAATAAAGAGAGGCCTCCAGAATAACGTCTAGATAGCAACTTAAATCTTCCATATTAGGCACTCGACAAAGCAGGAGAAGCGTGTTGAAGCAACATTTTATTCACAAATACTTTACATGTGTCCATAAAGTAGCCAGTCATAATGCACAGCGACAGACCGTGGCGCAGATTGTGGACTTTATTGTGGCAAGGTTAGCAATCTAGGCCCTGCTGTGACTAACCTATACCAAGAATGAATATGCTAATGGCACTGTAAGGTGCCTCAGCATAAACGCATTGGAGAGCATAGCAAGTACCTGGAAAAACTTTGTGCAAAGTCTTGACCTAAATTTCAAAGGATGTTTTTAAAATGCAGCTAAAGTTTAAGGCAACCTCTCACTCCTTCTGAGTGATGCGTTGGTTATGGATGATTAAACTCAAGCCATGATGGATGGGGATGTAGCAGCATGAGACACAGCAGTAACAGACTTTACCTGCTGGCAGCTGATACTATTAACCTCAATATGTGATTATAGACAAGGGGGAGAAAAGTTATGAGGCAAAAACAGTGTTCCATTTGTCAGAACTGAACTGGGAAAGAGGGCTTTTACTTATGCTGCCCCTTTCACATGGAACATGATGCAAAAAGACTGGAAGATAGCAGATCTTATTTCATTAAATGCTTTTAAGTCCAGATTGAGAGAGCCAGAGAAAAATGTTTTTAAAATGTAATTGTTACTTATAATATGTATGTAACTTTGTAATTTCAACATGTTGTCGCCTCTTGGCCAGGACTCCCTTGAAAAAGAGGTTTTTAATCTCAATGGGACTTTTCCTGGTTAAATAAAGGTTAAAAAAAAAAAAAAAAAAAAAAAAGACAGACAGACTAAATAGCAGTCCAAACTAAGGATGGCCACATGTCTGAGAAAGCATTTTTTCATAGTATTGCCACAAGGAAGTGTCGCAACATGTCTCCATGTAGACTGTATACAATAGAGCTCAAAATATTTTTTCCTAATTCCAGAAAACCCTGGAAGTAAATAATTGGTATGAAGAGCTTTATTGTTCCAAACAGCCTGAACTCTCTTAGGCAGGTTTCTTGTCTTTTCTTTAAGTAGTCTTCAGAAAATGTTATCAAGGCTTCTTGAAGGACATTCAAAATTGCATCTCGAATGTTGGCTGACTTTTGTTCTTTCTTAAGTTGACACCAGACTGCTTCAATAATGTTGTGGTTTGGGCTCTGGGGAGGTCAATCATTCATGGATCATCGGTATACTGATTCTGATGATCAGGGGCAGATTTAAATGATTAATTCTGATTAATCAAAAGCCAGTAACACACATCTTACTTAAAAAAAAATCCTCTCTTTTCCTGAAAAACATTCAGATCTAAACCCAGTTCAGAATATTTTTTTCTACTTTCAGTTTTAACCACCAAATCTGCAAATAGCTAAAGAACTGATCAAGATTTTAGTCAAGCCACTTTATCTGCCAATCTTTAATCAATAAATTTGCCCCACATTGTGGTTCCAGTGAATAGTGAAGTGACTTCATGTCTTTATTTCTGCACTCAGTGTCCCACTTATTGAATGCTTCACTGCAGTCTGATTTTGGCAATAGTGCCTTAGATATCAGATAAACCCATTTGCCGAGGTTCCTGCACACCTTATCTTTCATTGACAGGTTTTGCTCTCCATCTTGGTGACATGCTAACAACTGCAGGCTGCAATTTAAGCATGAAGTGTAACTGGGGAAAAAAATAGCTGCGGGGTGGAGAAAGAACTCTCTCACCTTTAATCAATTTCAAGATCATAGTTTAATATACAGATATCAAAGTATAAACTAGAATCACTTGCCCCTGACTGCAGTCTTATATGTGATGTTACCTTCCTGGCTCTGTGTACAGTATTATCACAAGGAAGTGCTAATGCAAAGCCTTGTGGGAATTAAATAGCATGTCTCCAGGAAACCTGATCTTTCAGACCTGCCTTGTCTCCCAGCCTGATCTTTTAATTCCCTGTTTGGCAGAAAAGCATTCTTAAGGGTCTGACTTGGTCTTCAAGTCACATGCATTTGTTTGCATTCCTTTATATTTTATTGTTTTCATGTTTGTTTGTTTTTTATTTTCAGCTTATTCACTTTTGAGTCTGGCAGTTTTGTTCTGGAGTTCTGGCAGTAACATCTTTATTGTTTTTGATAGGCACAGGTCTGAATATTGAGACGAAACTGGTAGAATAACCTTGTACCCTTGTGAAATCAGCAGGCCACACAGCAGCAGCAGCACAACAATGTGAGAACCAGAAAATTACAGCCTTCATTGGTCAGGCACTGACTGTGGCAAGCCTACGCTCAACATAGTTTTAGTTCAATCTGTTAAAGGGAAAGTTTATTCAAAGTGGAACAGAGCAGAAAAATACAGATCTTCAACGCTTGTGATTGCAGGCCCACCCGTATAAAACAAAAACTAAACATGCAGTTTGCTATCATCTTTTAATTAGCCGGTATTATTAACTGACTGACTGACTTTTGCCTCTCTAATGTTAGTCTATATAAATTAGCGCTGTTTTTAAGCATTACTGTGTGTATGTGTGTGTGTGTGATGTCAGCTGATGTTGTCAGCCAACATCAGCTGAGTCATCACTTCTATACTTCTATACAACTGACGAATCTCATATAGGCTACGATATTAAGCTGCTTAGCCCTGCCTGGAGACACTGTGCATCTGCAAGTCTCTTTGCAACCCACCCCCAGCTCAGCTCCTTTAACCTTATAACAGTGTTGTATCTGCTGTCATGAATGCCTGCTCTGTACTGCTTGGGTCTTGCTGCAGCATCTCCCTACTCCAGCTTTCTATAGAACTATACTGGCGATATAAATTACTGCTGATACAAATAATCTTTTTAATTAAAGTTGTCCTGACTAAACTACATTAACCATCATGTTAGACCAGATATGTTTCTTAATAGGCAAAATGTACTGAAATAAGGGTCTGCCACTTTTGCAAAAAAACAAAAAGAAAACCTTCATAACAAAAAAGGCAATTGCCTAACATTGTGTTTCTTTTTATTTTGCCTTTCCACTCATATTCTCATAATTCTTCACTTATATTTTTGTGAAATTGAAGCAAAAGCACTAAGAAGCAATTTGTTGCTTCACAACCCACCCCTTGAGCCCGAGTACCTTTCCAGCTCTCCACTCTCACTGTAGTGAAATGTGATTAGCTCAATTTACACATATAGCCAACTGCTGGATAACTTTACGTGGAGAAAAAGTACCAGCATCTGAACTGAGAGAAATGAATTTTTGTATTCTGACAGATGACTTTCCTGGGTGCTATGAGCTCAGTTCCCAAATTTTAGTGTAACACCAGATGCCACCCACCAACTGAGGATACATCCTGCCTTTTTTTCCCTGCAGACAACGAGTCTGAGCTTACAGCTAATTAGTGTTTGTGGATGGTATTCCCTGGGAACATGTAATCCTACTCTCACTTGTTCAATGTGCACTTTGATAGCAGCAGCATTTTCTTTTCCAGCTGCATCTTCTTTTGGCTTCTGTACATTAAGCTGGAAACATTATCCTCTTACGTTAAAAAATGTAGTGGTCTGCCTTCCTAAGAATTGAACTTTTTCATAAAATGCCAAAAAGTACAATTGCAATATAGAGCCAAAAGATGGCGCCTACTTTCTTTGTGTTGTCTTGAGCTAAAGTGGAAAGCTGCACACGGACACTTATTATTTTTAGATTCTTATTATGGTCTGAGTGTAGACCAATCTTTGAACTAAAAAGCTAACCTAGAGCCCATGCTTGGTAAACCAACCACATGCTGCAAATTTTCTTTACCAACACATTAGAGACTGTGCACACTGATTATCTAAAAGCTAATCCACCACCTATTGGCTGCCAATACTCCTTCGTCTGACTATACTCACTGACTTGATGTTTTTTGGCTGTTGTAAAAAAAAAAAAAAATTGTCCTAAATAGGACAAGCTAAAAAATATTCTTTCTTGCATCTCTGCAAATATATTGCCAACTGGCCATTTTGGCCAGCTGGAAATGAAACATTTATAAAACATGCACTGATACATGGGGGAAAATATATGTAACCACTGAATATTGGTGAAATATTGATAGAAATAATATGAAATAAGATGGCATTTATAAATGTGAATGGTATATTTAAATAGTATAAAAGATGGACGTAGCTTTGGGGTCTGAAAAACCAAGCAATGAAATGCCTTAAATCTGCACCCACGGGTGATACCCATGACTTGCAGGCTTATATAAGACTGTAAACACCTTCCTGAGCCCATGAGTTTATGGGCTCAGTCTTACATTTCAGGTTATACTCTGTGACATGTTAAAACGACTGGCGTTTCTAATGGTGGACTATGCAAGGTATGCTCATTGGCTGATGACTTGTGACTGATAAATTACTAGGTAAGTTCTTTGTAAGACTTTTTTTTCCACTGTAACAAAATTGCAGATAGGTCAGTGGCAGTCAGTAAGGCAAACATCAGCCAATACTGAAGAATACTGAAGCGACTCTGATAAATCTTTACATTCATGAATGTGGAACCAGCCCTCACTTTAGATTTGGGAGGCAGACCTTCTAGATTCGGCTTACGACTTACCTTTCTGATAAAGATTACAGAGTAGGGGTGGATCAGGGGACCCTGAATCCTCCCTCAGTTATACTGCAATAGGCCGAGGCTGCTGGGGGCTTCCCATAATGCACTGAACTGAGCATTTCTTATTCACTCACAATTTTTCCCTCTCCATGTATTTATACATCACTTTGCACTTAATCATAAGTAATTATTTATCTCTGGCTTTCTTCCACATTGTGCCCTCCCCTCAACCCCAACCAGTCACCACACAAGACTGCCCCTCAATCAGACTGGTTATGCCGGAGGTGTCTTCCTGTTAAAAGGGAGTTTTTCCTTCCCACTGTCACCAAGTACTTGCTTATAGTTGGTGGTTTCATTGTTGGGTTTTCTCTGCATTATTGTCTTTATTGGTCCTTACCTTACAATGTAAAACACCTAGAAGAATGCGTTGTTGTGATTTAGTGCCACATAAATACAACTGAACTGAATTAAATAGTTTTATGTAAGTGTTTATTCATTGTTGATATACTTAGGGAAACTATAGCATACAACATTTTTTTAAAGTATGTGTTGTCTATTGTCCACGTGCAAGAACTTGTGCACTGTGTTCACATGGGTCAGGTTGCTTCATTAACATCTTTTCTCTTTGAAAGTCAAAGAGTTCCTTCTTAGACTCACCTATCATGCATCAATTCACAGTCCTGCAGAAATCACCAGAGAGATGGAGAGGACAATTTCAAAAGCGTGACTGTCATTTATTTTCAGCATCTTTTTCACTGTCTCTATTCAGCCACCCTTGCTATCACTCTATCCAACTGTATAAGCCACAGTTGAATCCAACATCTCAAAGCTGAATATAATTATAGGAATATTTGGGGGCTCATTAGTAACCCTTCTACGTCAGCATTAATGTTAGTGAAAAGGTGCTGTCCCAGGCACTTGAAGAAACTCACTTTGGGCAACAACCTTCTGTTTATTCATTAACTTTACTGTAGCAAATCCTTAAAAGCCTCCAATCTTCACTGTGTTTTCATCACAAAATAAACCCAGGAGAGTGATCAACAGGATTTTTCCATACAGTTTGTGAACCCCAGAAAGGCTTCTCTGTGAGAGTGCTAACAGTGTATCTTCAGGGATACACATAGTTTGTGACAGAAATTGTTGGAAATGTAAAAGAAAAAAAAATCAATCTGCAACAGGCTAAATTGTCAGACTTGCACTCTGCCAAAAAAACAGATTCTCCAGTTCAGGCATCTAGAGCTACACTCTGTCACTGACAACTCTGTCAAGTCAAATTGTTTCCTCACTTTGTTTGTTTTCACTGAATTACACAAGATGGGAATAACATGAACCCTGTGCCTCGGGTATTACAACCATCACCGCCACGAGAGAGAGCACTGTGTGTCAGTTATTTACAGACAGTGGGCTTTAACTCAAGTCAGGACACTGTCTAGCTGTCTGCTCCTTTTTGATGTTTTACTGGCTGTAAACCCTGCAGCTCACTCCAACAATCCAGGCAATTGGTGCATGCTGTTCGGCTCCTCTGTGTCAGGCGACAGCACCTTCTTTTAAACTACGACTTAATTTCCTTCCAGAAGGGTACCTTTCTGCCCTCTTGAGCACATACTGCAAGGTAATAAGGCGACATATAAACATCCCATCAACAGGATGCACAACAACACAATATTCCCATGAGAAATGTCCCATATCAGAGCAAAGATATGTGGGTTTACAGTTCAGGTTACCTTTCTGGTATGTGGAGCAGAGGTTTTCAAACGACAGGCTTTCTGTCACATGTGTGATTTGATCAGACTTGTCCATCTCATGCTATGGAAAAACACTAGGAGAGGATGTAAGTGGGATTTTTATTTTTTTGCTTTCTTTTCGGGGGGGGGGGTAGACCTCCAGAATGTCAAACCCCAGTGGCTGCCACTGCTGCTCCTGTCTGATGTCTGACAGACTACACCAGCACCACTCCTGGTATGGGTCTGACAGCATTTCTCTGACAGAAATACGTGTAAGGATTTGCACATTAACAGCAAACATGTCCCATCAAACTTGCACGTTTGCAAACCCGCATTAGCACACTCTCATCACCCTTCACCAGTCATGAAATCTCTCACCACCACACAGCTTAGTGAAAACCACTGACATACCCTCCGGTCCAGGTTGAAAATCCTTCACATAAAACATAGGAAAGACTGTCCGTGCACTTTCTACGCCACTGCCTAACAGCAAGGCTAAATGAGAGGTGTTTTCCCCCCTGATACAAAGCCGAACAACCTAAAATATCCTCAGGCAACGGGGTGCAAACGGAGAGTGTTTTGGGTTATTTTTAGCTCGCTCGTGGGGTAAATCAGACATTTCAGCGGATCGTTTGAGGCTTGACGTGCTTTGACTGGCTGTTATTTCGTTCACGGTGACTAAAATGTTCCCAAATTTTAGCGATGAGTGCAAACAACCTGTGGCACATACCTAGATGTCGAGAAGCGGGGAAAGCATGGGAGTCGTATTGGTTCAAAAGCTGCGAGAGTGAATTGTCATTATTGACAGATAAAACATAAACAAATGTCAACAAACACACACACGAGTTAGGTGACAGGGTTAGCAAAAGGGATTTCCAGCTTGTTCGAGCACTAAGTTAGCAGCCTGCAGCCGTTCGGTAAATCCCTCAACACGCCAAGCAGCCAGTCAGGGTAACGGTTCATCATTTCGCACTTACCCCGCTTGTGAACGTCAGATTAGTCCTCGCACACAACTTCGGACGGTGTCTGGCTTCTACCGACGCTGTTGCATCACAGAAGGTGAGATGAACGGTGCGGGATGTGTTGTTATTGTATTTTTCTCCCCCTCAGAGTCTAACTGTTAGCTGTCCAACCGACCGAGGCTGCTTCTCCTGTCACTCACTGTGCCGAGCCGGCTGTCCGCTCCGCCGCCATCTTGGTTGTGATGGGAATCCGCCAACACACACACACACACACACACACACACACACACACACACACACACACACACACACACACACACACACACACACACACACACACACACATGCGCGCGCTTCTGTCACTTCAGAGGACGTTTAAGTGACTTGCAGTCATTCCCGGGAGACCCACGATAAGAGACTGACCACAGGTGGACTCAGGACTTTACTGCTATGTGAAAAACATTCTCATCACACTGTAAAAACAGAATATTTTAAAAATTAATTAAAGTCCTCTGTGGAATAGGTTACCTTTAATAATAATAATAATAGAAAAATTATTACAAAACAATAGAATAAAATAGTTCCATTATTGTTATTGTGGTTGCTCCACACCAACTGTGCAGGAATAAGATATAAATAGTAAGACAGCAGGAATAAATGACTAATAGGAGAAATATATGCAATCGAGGGGGCTATATAGAAACTAGATGAATATATACAAAACAAGTCAAGTCAAGTCAAGTATTTATTTATTGTCATTGTCAAAGAACAATGAAATTGCGTTTGGGGCTTCCGTACAACCCGTAAAAATAAAAATAAAAATTTTTTTTTTTATCAAGCATAAAAAAAAAAAAATTTTTTTACAAAACATACAAAACATATACAAAACAAGAGAAAGGCACTCACAATAACAGTAATATTAACGATAATAATACAAGTATTAAAAGAAACATTACTAAAAACTGCTTTTTAAAACTTAATTCAGAATCTAATCAATAAATTAGATTAGTTTAAAATCTCAAAATTCAATTAAAGTTTATTTATCTGGGACCAAATCCAAGCAGCAATTGCCTCGAGGTGCTGTATAGTGAAAAGTAAAGAGCAAACAATAGGTGACAGTGGAAAGGGAAAAACTCCCTTTTAAGAGGAAGAGATCTCAGGTAGAACCAAGCTCAAGCTGTCCAAGCTTTCTGACCACCATTACTGGTGGTCTTGTGCAAGGTAGTGGATAAACTAGAGTGAAGTGGTGGTAAAGAGCAGCTAACAGGATAATAAAGGCTGCAAATCCAGTTATACAGAAGACTTTGGGAAAAGATAAATCTATGATGCAAATTGATCATTTCAAGTATCATTGAATCCAATATAATGCTCATTTTATAAATGGTAGCCACCACTAGAGAAATGAAGGTAGTTAAAGGTATTCTTAATGGCTGGCCTACTATGTGAGTGACAAGTCAGTTTTAACAGCTTTGCAGTTTTAAAACATGCTAGTGGCATCACAGTGGCGTAATGGAGTGATGTTTATAATTTGTAAACATTACCATGTGTACAAAAAGCACTTTTACAGCATAAGATAGGATTTCATGCAGTGTGGGCTGGTTCTTGGTTGTCTTGTCATAGCAGAGTGTTTTTTTAATGATCAGTCTAAAGATATTGGTTGCTAACGCTAATGTTTCTTACACTGTAGTTTGAATAATTATTTCCTAAGGAATTGGATCAATGTATACATTTAGATTTGAGTATGAATGAATAAAGCCGTGCTGCTGCTGCATATTGTGTAGGCCCACTGCCCTTTGTGAGTTTACTCACTGAGGAGGCATTTAAGATAAAGTATTATAAAAAAAATATTGTCAGCAGTGCATTTTGTTAGGGGGTATGGGATAGATCAACTTGAGAAGTGTATAACTTAGTGATGCTATCTGTGTCCATGGAAGTATAATAAAACAGGACATGGCCCAGCTGCTCAGTGACATTTAGCTGTGTTAAGGGGCTGAATTTGAATTTATAATGACATTTTTCACAATGACTTAAAACTATATTGGGCTCAGTGTGCTAAGTTTCTGACATTTTTTTAATGAGAAATAAAATCCAGCTTTGCATGTATGTTTCTTCATCGTAAAAATTCTTTCATATTGTAAATACTGAGATAACTACCTGTTACCTACTAACTACCAGTTACTACAAGCAAACAGTGTTGAAAGCGCTGCTAAAACCAATAGTACGCTTTTAAAGATTACATTTTGTCACAACCACCAAACTATCCAGGGCTAGATCTGAAATGGATAAGAAGCTAAAGAAGGAAAATGCATGTGAAATATTTTTCTACCTGATACAGTAACAGTGATTAATGAATGTCAGAGAGATCATTAGTGAAGAGGAGACTGCAGTTTCATCTCCAAGCAGCAAAAGTATGATGCTGGACGTCATCCAAAAACAAGCTTTGTGACTTTTGAAGCAGTGCCATGTGGGAAATGTATTTATGTACCTCTTGTTGATAGGGCCTGTATTTCAGTATGCACTGTGGCAAGTAAAAAAAAGTTAGTGTTCAAGATGTGCAGTGCAGGCTTTTGAAATGAAATTCTAAAATAGCTGCAAAACAGAATAAAAATGAAGGAAAACACATAGTTTCTTTATGAAGTATTGGTCATATATGATGCACTTAGGTAACAAAGGTCAATACAAATGTCAGAGCATGACTTAACACAAACCCGAAATCTCTGCATGCAACACAACCACCTACAATGTAACAACATAATCTCAAAATAAAGAGATTAGAATTCATTCATTCTAATGTAAGTGAGAGCTGAGATTAAAAAACAAGAGATCAAAAGAGGAGTTTACAATAAACAACACTGAGAAAAGTGTTTCACAGTTGTAATGGTTATACATAGTTATATAAGAAAGCCCAGCTTTTCCAGAATGTTTTGTCATTTTCAAATTCTACAAAATATATTTAAAATAATGTGACTCATTAGAACATTAGGACTCGTCAGGTTTTTATTTCTTAGTTAAAACAGGACATGAAATTGTGCGATAGTAGATGTTGATGCTCCAAAAGCAAGTGTTATTAGGGAATACCTGCACTACACCGTATGTCAGCATTAAATAAATTGAAAGATTACAAATTAGTTTTTCCAAGATACAAAATGAAATTTAACAACAAAAGCAGAACAAATTTTGTAAGACACTAGAAAATTGGAAAAGACGGGAATTATAATCTTATTTGACATGTTTGTGATTTAATACCTTAATATTTTCTTAGCACAATTACTCACAGATTCGATATTCAGTATTGTTTGGAGTCAATGAATTTTCAATGGTGACCAAATAGCCAGCCAACCTCACCAGAGAAATGACTGTGTTGATCAGCTGTTTTATGCTGTTGATCAGAATGATGTAAATGTAGGCGGCAACTTTCAGCAATGCTAATAAATTAACTTTTACAGAAAAACTGTGTCTCATTTGATATAGTTTTATATGGGGCAGGACTTCATCTTGTTAATCAAGACAATAAGAGAAGTCTGATACATATATTATTCTCATTTTTTTTCAAAGGTCAAACATTGAACAGCAATCCCAGCCTCCATGGTGATTAGCACTTCTGCCTTTTCACCATCGTACTACTGTCAGCCTTCTCTAAAGGTGCTACATCAGCAAATTTGGTATTTTGTATGCTGTTTCAGCAAACACTCATGAATGTTTTTCTGGGACTTATCTTGAGTTTACCTGTTCTTTACCTGTTGTTTAGATATGAGCAACGCTTGAGACTTTGTAATACAAAGTAACTGCAGGGTGCTGTCTGATAATTGTGTTTGTCAGCCTTAGAGGGAAAACCCAAGTTGACTCAGAAAGTATTTGTTTCATACGTATTTGTTAAATATGTAAACATAGGGCTGAATTAAATCAAAGCAGCAAACTGTAGAATTTTTACTTGCTGAATCAGGGACATTGAAAATATTACATTAAAAACAGGCATTTATGGTCTGCTGGAACCAAAATCTGTGCTTAGGTTTCTCCATGCCCAATTTGAACAGAATTTGAAGTGCTGCTGGCTTCAGTAAACCTTAATATAGCATCTATTGCTTTATATAGCATAGTGAGCTCTTTGTGGTCCTTCCTTGGGTCTGTTATATGATGTTTTGAAGATACCCAATGTAGATAGATTAAGAATGTAAATTTGCTAGCATGCAATGATGTATTTTCTCTTTTGTTGAGATAGTCACAGAGGTTATCCCCCAGTGCATGCTGGGACTGTATTATCCCCCATGGGTTCAAATGAAACACTGGAAATGTAAAACTAATGAATGAATGGGGCAAGCTGACACTTTCTTCAAACAGCCTCAAATTTCTAATTAGTTTTCAATTGTTTCATTGATTGTAAGGGACACTTCACTTACACGTCTTTTGCCAGCGCCTAACATTTTCAGAATCAGTCCAGTTTCAACTTTACTTTGTGTTGAAGGGCAGGATATATGATGGAACTGGCTGAAACAGCTTGGCTGTGAGTAGGTGTGAGGTTTGCTCAGCATCAGTGTGGGTGGAGAGCTGGCAGTAAGTATTCCCACACAGGCATGCAGAGTCATAAATTCCTTAAATATACATTTTCGTTTTTGTTGTCAGAAGTTAAATGTACTAAAAGAGCTATTATGAATATCTGAATGCAGATGTGTTTCTGGTTGTTTAGACAATGCAAGTCCTTTAGTAATATGTACATGATTGTCTAAGTGTAAAATTAACTGGAGCTTTACTTATCTTTACTACCAAACACCTGATGTCTTCTTCCAGACTCTTACTAGCTGATGGTTAGAGTTGATTTACACAAAAGGAACATATTAAATTAATTTAAAACAAAAGCAAAGGGAACCCATGCTTTTTTGTGATAAATATACTGTTACAGTGGTGGATTTTCATATTAAGCATAATAAAGTCAGTACAGTAATCCATGAAAACCAAATGCTTCAGACTGCTCTACAGCTCCGTTTTAGCTCCATACAATGTCATTAAGCAGACATCCCTAATAGGGTGTGTTCAGGCACACAACCATATTTCCAAAAGTATTTGCTTGTCTGCTTTCACACAGATAGAACTTGGGTGACATCTCTATCTTAATCCATAGGGCTAAGTATGAAGTTGAGCTACCCAGCTACAGCTGTGAAAGCTTCAACTCTTCTGTGAAGGTTTTCCACAAGGTTTAGGGGTGTTTGTGGGATTTTTTTTTGTCATTCTACCAGAAGCACATTTGTGAGGTCAGAAACTGATGTTGGACGAGAAGAATATATTTAGCAGAATATAAGGAAATGACTAGGTGCAAACAAATTTAAGTGCTGCATGAGTAATTTTAAGTAATGCAAAGTTATTGTGAGCTATTACTTAATTTCTTGGTAATTTTGCAAAAAAAACAATAAATACTTCTCCATCCTACACTGTAAATACACTGTACTTTTTGGGGTGTGATGTGTATAATGGAGTGGCTTAACCTTGCCTGTTCCTATTGTGCACAAGAGGAGAGACTCATTTTAAGTACACTTGTTTGAAAAATTAGACTTGGTTCTATCATTATAAGGTCATATAGGCTTGCAAATTAAAACTGCAAGCTAGAAATGGAGAATAGTTATTATCAAATTTAGACTGGCAAAATAAAAGGACAAGTGAATAGTAGAACATCCATCATGCACATTAATGCAATGAGTATTCATAAAGGTGTAAAACAATTAAGGTCTAAAAAGGTCATATTAGTCAACTCCATAATATGGCCCATGCCACGAAAAGTACAGAGTATTAATCATTTAAGATGGGGAGATATTGTTTGTAACTAAGCCAAGTTTTTACTGCCTTGGTAATGAATCATTGCTGCCATCTGCTGTCTATTGCAGCCAAGCACAGCTCCAACAGATAATAAACATTTTTAAAGAAATGTAATTCATGTCAAGCATAAACAATGACATAGAGATGAAGCAGCAGGTTATTATTTTGTAAAAGTTTGAAACATGCCACCCAGGGACAGTAATCATCAGATCTTCTACACCTTCAAAACTTAAACGTCCCCGGCCTGTCAATAACAGATGGAACAGGACTATCAGGTGCCTGCGATACAGTAGCTAATTGTTTTAGTGGTGATTAACAGCTTGTGGCCTGTGATCATAAATGTGCCCATGGCTGCAGTGGGTTTGCTTTGCCATGTCAGGGCTTGAATCCACCTTGAATCCATCCTCAAGACCATATGAGAGCAGAGAGCATGCAGGTTGAATTAGAGCAAAATATAGATCCTCGCCAGCCTGCAATACAGCCGCAGTAAGTGCCTCACTTCGTCCCTCACTCATACCACACAGTACCGCCATACTTGTCAATGCTCTTGTCACATCTCGTCTGGATTACTGTAATTATTTTCTCTATGGTTTACCTCATAAATCCCTCCATAAACTGCAGTTGGTTCAAAATACAGCTGCTTGTATTATTTCCAGAACTAGATCCACTGAACATATAACACCTGTTCTTAAACAGCTCCATTGGCTCCCAATTCACCTCCGTGTCAATTGCAAGATCCTGCTTCTCACTTTCAAAGCGCTTCATAACCTCACTCCTCCATATCTATCCGATCTTCTCCATACATACTCGCCCCTTCGTACACTCCGCTCTTCTTCAGCTTCCCTTCTGTCAGTTCCACCTGCTCGCCTGACTACCATTGGACTCAGAGCCTTTAGTTGTTCTGCCCCGAGCCTTTGGAATGCACTTCCACTTGCTCTCCGGACCACACACTGTCTCACCACTTTTAAATCACTACTCAAAACCCATCTGTTTAGAATTGCATACACCTGATCTGTCTTAGGCCATTTTTACCTTGCTCAGTTTTTATATTTGCTTTTATACTTTTATGACTGTTTATGTCTAAATTTTATCTACCATGTTTGCTATATATACATTTTTCTTATGTTTTTTATGGTATGTTTACGTGTTACTGTAAGGTGACCTTGACGGTCTGAAAGGCGCCTATAAATAAAATGTATTATTATTATTATTATTGTTATTTTAATGCAAAGAAAGCGAGAGAGATGAAATACAAATTTTAATATAATGAATAATTGATAATGGAGAAAACTCCAGTCATGTACTGCAAAATCTCTGAAATGTGCTGAATTTTTGCTTTGAAACTTTGATATTTCAGGAGGACAAGTCTCTATTAAACCACCCATTTTCAAAAAGTTATAAATTATTCGTTATATAAGTAGGGAATGAATCTTTTATTACTGTTTTGCACCATAACCGAGCTATAAAAGGGAACTTGTGGACTTCCTTGTTGTGAAAAATCCTTTTAGCTTGTGTTTATCCTCTTCTACTTGTGTTGCCTTTTTACCTTGTAAAATGAAACTTTCTGCAAATAGGCAACATAACCAAATTTCATTCATAGTGCATCAATGCAGCCTCCGACTTGTAAAGCAGTTTGTTTGTTTTTTTTGTTTTTGTTTTTTTTTGCCTGTCCCGTTTGGCTCTTTTGCCATCAGAATTGTTGTCTAAAGGCGAAGAAAGATGCCCAATGGATTTACTTTACCAAATTGACCATCCCAGCCTTGCCGTAATGGTCTATTTGATTCACCTTTTATTGTTTATTTTATTTTCACTTGCTGAATACGGGACAGACTTGACTGGGGGAAAGAAAGAGGGAAAGAAAAACAGCTGAGAAGAGGGACGGGGGAGAAGGGCAAAAACCAAAAACCAACAGAATAAGCAGAGAAAAAAAAATACATATATCGATCACCTGGATCACCTGTTGAGAAAGAAAAAAGAAAACAAGCAGAAGAGAACAAGAGTAATAGAATAAACAGCATCACAATGATATATGGGAATATGACAGTAAATACTAAATATTAAACATTATTGTGCAGCACATAAGATCAACAGAACACAGTGTGCTTTGAGGTAGGAGCCAAAAAGGGTGTAGTTTGTGTGTGTGAGCACCCGTGTGTACACCTGTGAGCATGGACGCGCTTGTTTTTTTAAAAGGTTCCTTCATGTAATGATCTGCTAGAGGGTGTGGGGAGCCACTGCCCCGTCCTCCAGGGCATGAAGCAGGTATGGAGGAGATCAAAACTCCAGACATCCAGAGGCCCCCAGAACACAAGAGACCAAGGAAGACCAACAGAGGGGCAGCCGCGCCACTATCCCAGAAAGAGCTGAGGAGAGTCCCAGATGAGGGGTCACTCAGCAGCCGCGGAGCAGAAGCCAGGGGGGGTTGCAGTGACGTGCCCGTGAGCTCCGCCGGCAGCCAGCTGTGCCTGAGTGACCGAGCCCCATGCTCCAGGCCCCGATAAGCAGCCGCCAAGGAGTGAGCCAGTGTGTACCTGGACGCCCATCCCCGGAGACAAAGAACCACCAACGCACCGATGTCTGAGGGAGTCCGCCACCGGCAGGGGAAGTGGTGGGGGGAGATAGGCCTCCATGCCTTGGAGGGCCTGAGATGTCCCCAGAGAGGTGGCGTCTGATACCCAACCTGACATATAGACACAGACATACAGGCACACACAGATACAAACATCCATTTCCACCCTCATGCTCTCATATGCACTTACTGCACACTCAACCAACGTGGAGACAGACATAATACACACAATCACACTCCCCAAGCGTACTCTACGAACTGGGTCTAGGTACCCTTGCCCCTGGAGGGGGGAACTGCACCCAGACCCAGGTGGTGTTACCCTGTTCCCTGCGATGGGGAGAAGCAGACCGCCCCGACTCCGCAGCAGCAGGGAGGCCCCACATTCCAGACCCCAGTCGGACGGCCAACTCCTCCTCCTAGCCCCCCCGCTCCAGCAGGCCGCAGGTACCTGGTACCTGTAATGATGGCTGCCCTCTTTTTTTCTGGCAGGACTTGGGCCTCCAGATTTGGGGCTTTCTTCTTCTCTAATGCTGGCTGTGGCTGGATGGACTCTGGGCTGATTGTGGTTGTGTTTCCCTGTAGGTGATAGTTTTCTTGCCACTCTTCCCCTGACTGAATTGCCCTACGTCTAAAGAAGTAGTGGCCCCTCAAGGCCCATCGTTACATTCTCTTAGACACTTCTTCCTGGCCAAGAAGATTGTTGTCTTTCTCTAGCCACAAACACAGCTTTGCATCTTGTGCCAATGACGCTCATTGCTTGCTGCACTGAAAGCTTGAATCATTGCTATCACTGCTCCAAGGTCTAGTAGTTGTCTGTTGTCTGTCTGTAAGTCATCTTGCACCCCCACTCTTGCAGACCCAGGGTGTTTTCTTCTTCTTAATTTTCTGTAGCCAATATACCAATAAATAATTGGTACTGTCAACATGAATAGCAAACCCATCCCAGCCCCTGCAGGGATTATTTTCCCCAGCAAAAGTTTGAGAAATTGGTCTCATCAGGTCTTTGTTTACTAAGTTTACTGATTTTGGCTGACAAAACTTCCATAAAGTAGAGGTAGGTGTCTGAGCTTGGAGAGGAAAATGCAAAGCAGAAAGCTTTGTAGACATCAAATAATAAAGTGCTGCTGCAAATTCTGTAGATTTGTCAGTTCAAGTGACTCCAGGCACATTCGATTCACTCCTAATGGGAATATTATTGATTAGGTGAGCTATACGAGGGTTAAGCTGAGAAGATTCTTTTCACACAGAACTGTTCAACAGCTAAATTTAAACCCTCATTGAGGGACGACTATGTTCACTCACACTGTGTTTCATAGCTCTTCATGTTTGTATCACCGTGGATCAAACTTCCACTGTAAGATAAGCTGTGTGCACAGACTGAGTTACTGGAATTTCTCCTCTCTGTTATTGATTTTTAGTGAGGTTTGCAAATGTTTACACAACTAGGAAAAGACATACAAGCTATTTCAAATGATCCCCTCCCCTGATCTCTCCTCCATGCATTAGAGGTCAGAAGACAGGCAGGATGTGAGCCGTCTGATAAGCTGCAGAGACAGAAAGGCTGTCAAAGATTTCCCTGGTGGTCAGTTCGTCACTTTCTAACAACGATGCTGGAGGGTAGGACTGATGGAGTTACACTTCCATGCTGTTTGAACAGAGGGAAAAGTAAATACATCCAAAATAGGAGGACATAATATCCTAATTCAAATCTAAGTCTAGGTGTTCTCTGTTGCCCCCACTCCACACTTATAAAATAACATTTCTTCTCTCATCTCAAATATTACATATAACATAAATAACATATTGGGTATTTAAGATTTTATTATTTATGTTTTTATTTATATTCTTTCTGTCTTTTTTTTGTTTCTGGAGTGCATTCTTTGTAAATACATTGCTCAAAAAATGAAGGGAACACTTGATCATCAAGTCAGTTAAATTTCAGGACAATCAATCAGGATGGCAGATCTATGGGTATGATTATACCCTTGCTTCAGATAACTAAATCCACAGTTAACAATTCACAGTTAACAAATACTCAATGACACACAGCCATAACCACAAAGTAACACTGTTGCTTCACCTTCTAATGGTGGCCTGTTTGTATAATTATGAAAGATTGTAAAGACTGTAAAGTACTGCTATCGGTTGAATGAGTCCACTTCCTGTAGACCAGTAGGTCAGTGTGGTGGCTGTTATAATAAGTTCTAAGTTTATCAGCTAACAGCTTTGTTCGTTGGTAAGTTTTTTATTGGACTTATATTTCACATTTCCTTTGAGAACTCTGGTCATTTTGAGCCAATTTTAAAGAGAACTCCCCACAATACAGATGGCTCCTGTTGGACAAAGAAAAACAAAATAAGATGAAGAAAGTCTACACAATGACAATATTTGGAGAAAATGGACAAGGATGACATTTTGAACTAAAGTGCATACAATAATTAATCAACACACATTATAAGCGTCAACAAGATTTTCCTAAGCTGAACTTGTCTTCTGATCTCTGACCCCCCCCCCCTTCAAAGGAAGAACTTCCTTCCTTAGATCAATAAAGTGATACATTGTTTGTTTTTGTTTAGCGGCTGGACACTGTGTGAAACTGTATTGATCATAGGAAGGAAGTTTTTCTTCCTGCAACTGCATAATGGACTGACACAGAAAAAAAGCAGAAGTGTTTCACAAAATTCAGTAATTACTTCTAACAATAAGCAAGAATATTTTTACTTTTTACTTTACCTTGTGGGGACATCTCATTGACATAATGCCTAACCCTGACCCTTACCCTAAACCTAACCATAACTTAATTGTAACCCTGACACTAAAACCACATTTTGAGTTTTACTTTTAATTTCTTACTTTTATTTTCATTCATCATTTCAGCCGAACTCAAACATCTATATGTTTACTGATTATGTTCTGATCAGTACTGAACACAGTTAACTATCAGAAAATTCACACGATTCATAATATTGCCTTTAACCCTTACAACATGTAACATTATTTTTCTTGTTCAAAAGTATAAGGATGGGTTGGCAACACAGTTCTTATCTTGTCAAACTCAGACATCAATAAAAGGTCGAGGATGGATCATGTCGCACGCGAAATCTAGACATTAGAATATATGTTTTTACTACTCAGACTTGCATTTTTGACTTAGTTTTGATTAAGAATAAAGATGACCTACTTACTAGCAGATAGGGAAAAGCTCTGTTCTAGCACTCTGATCATTTTTTTTAAAGGGTTGGGTGTCAAGTTCTTTTATCCCCTCAGGTGTGATGGTTGGAGGGGGAGACTTCAATCTCTCTCTACTTCACATTATATGACAATGGACATGTGGAGGTCTTTATCAGGAGAAAAAGCTATAAAATCTATGAAAATACAGTCAAAAAATTATAACATTTATGCTGTCCTCCACATTTTCTAAAGTCCTCGTGTGGGCCAGTTTGGAGTCTTTGCTGTGTGGTTTTGTGAAGAATAAAAAATTATCAAAAGAAGGACTTTCAAATTTTTGGCGTTTCACTTTAAAGCCTGTTACTGATGACATTTATCAACTGATAAACTCCATCACACAATGATGACACCAAGGGAGAATGCAGCAATGCCTGTAACAGTCAAGACAAGTAGTAAGTTCACCATGCAATGAATGAGACAGGTATACCCAATTGGCACAAAACACCTGTCATTCAGTTTTGAAGATTTCCATAAAATGCTATGAATTCACAGCGAGGGTGAATTCTGTGAACTACAAATGAAGATGGGCTGCCTGTGAAACTGAGCCACTCTTACACTAGTGCTGCCGGTGCTCACTCTCCCTGCATCTGACTGTTTCTACTTAGTGCTCCTAAGTTTAGCCATGTCCGTCTTCAAACTACACTAGGTATGCCCTTTACAGTGGATTTCTCAGCGATCACATTTTGTCATGATGACACACAGACAGACATAGTCACAGAGTGAAAACAGTATCAGCTATGCTGTCGAGGCTGCTGATCAATGAATCTTATTCCATTTGCCCTGTGCTTTCTTGTATGCTCAGGATTTAGATGCATGTGGCAGTAATAACAAGTAATTAGGTTATCTAGTTGGATTCCCATCCTCTTCATCCTCTTAATATTGATCACTGCTACAATGTCCTGTCAGGATGTCATTACATAATGGGCCAGTGGAGTGTAAAACAGTGTTAACTTACATCCTGCTGTCTCATTCAACTGGAGGTTATAGAGAATGACCCACCAAAATGTTTCTCTCCACTTTCTGAATCAGAGCCACCCTTTTATACTTGCATATTTTAAGATAAGCAGCATGTTAATGATTTTTGGAAGAGGTTTCCCTGCAACATCTATGCACCACTTCCTTTGGAACTGAAGCACCTAAAGAAAGCCATCATGGAAACAGCCTTGGCAGCTGAGACCAGCTCAAGATGGCTGTGGTTGAAGAGAGCTCACAGATGGAAACCTTCTGTAGATGAAGGCAGACTGCCCTTTACTACCCCGCTAAAGCAAACCATACAGGTTAAAGTGAAAAAGCGAGACACCTACTGATGATGTGAAAAGGTTCTCAACATACAGGACGCTCTGACCATTCTCCCATTAAGGGACACCAAAGAAATCTTGCTACACTCTAGCACCACTATATTCTCATAGCTCTAATGATGTCTGCCTGTAGAAAGGTATCTTTGGTGGGGGTTTTTTTTTCACGTTTACTGATTATAAGATACTTTTTCACTGTGGATATAGTGGTCAGAGTTCTTTTTCTAGCTCATCTGTGGTATTTAATTAGCGATTTGCATACTGCACATGAACAGTATAGGGTATGCACTATATCAGTATCTGTGTATATACACTGAGTCACTAAGTCCAATGACCGGCCTAGCTTAAGTTACGCGCTTTCTAATATGACATAGAAGAGAAACCTCTCTGTGTGCACCTTACTTGCGGGAAACAGAGCAGCGGTAGGCATAAATAAATCTCCCTGGAGGAAAGTCGATACTGTGGCTCACATGTCTAGGAGATGAATATCCAAGCCTGTCTGCATCTTAATAGCTACAAAGCACTGTGTATATAATACACCTAAATCTGCACTTTTATATGTGGAAGAACTACTAAAAAAGGAAATACAGCAGTATCAGAGTGGAAGAAATAACATTTAAAGTTTTAATAACTAAATATATTCAAGGACATAAGAGTCTAAGATTTGTCAGCGTGGAGAGGAAGTTTGTCTTTTAAATTACTTCGATGTGTTAAAAAGAGTAGGGTTAGTAGCAGCCTTGCCATCAGGTGTTACCATCTCTATCAAAGCAGACGTTTGGGCACTTTGCTGGTCCAGAGGAATAAAGGTGTATATTGACACAATACAACAATCTTTCTAGAAGTGGGCATTTCATCAAATTCAACATAAGGTCAGACCAGACCATACAATGCTCAGAAAAAAATGCAAAATCCCAAGAGCGACATCTCACGTTCTACAACCCTCACGAAAATTCATATTCTTCTTATAAACTTTAACATGATAGTGAAATATTAAAGTTTATAACAATAAAAGTAGGAAAAACACTGAACGAGTAGGGGTTGTATGGAAGTGTTGTAAAGACAAAATCTAAACAGAGTTTGCAAAGTGCCAACGAAAAAAGCAATTAAATAAAACCTGCAAGACTTTTGGAACAATGTCCTTAGGACAGCTAAGCACATCATATCAAAACAAACACCCCACACTAACATCAAGCACTGATGGAGCAGTGATGGTTTGGGCTTAGTTTGCAGCCACAGGACCTGGGCATCTTTTGGTTGACCATGAGTCAATCAAACAATTATAGATACTCCAGGTTTCAACTCATGTTATTAAGTACACATGTCCACAGAGTCAGTTTCTTCCATTCCAGCCTCTTCACCACTATGGTCAAGCCCGAACAGCTGTCTAAGGACATCAGGGACAAGATTGTAGAGCTGCACAAGGTTGCAATGGGTTACAAGGCTGTCAGCAAGAACCTGGGCAAGAAGATGACAATTGTTGGTGAAATTATTTGGAAATGGAAATGAAACATAATTCACCCTCGGACTGGAAGTCCATGCAAGATCTTGCCTCATGGCTTGAGGATGATCATAGAGAAAGGCGGTGGACCAGCATAAAACTACATGGGAGGAGCTCATTAATGATCTGAGTTAGTTGGGACCACAGTCACCAAGAATACCATGAGTAACACACTATGCCACAGTGAATTGAAATCTTGCAGTTTTAATTTAATTACTACATTTTCTAAAAATGTGTTTAGTCTATTTGCAGGAGCTTGGAAAGAAAGCGACTGAACTTCTTTAAATTTCTTGAACTGTAATTTTGTGGTCATGGCTTTAACTATAAAGTGAGGGGCTAAATTAGCAGTTATATCAATTTCATTTTAAATCTACGATAAAGTAGGCCATTCCCATGGGGTCTGAAAAAGATTGACTGCAGAAAAGTCTAGGGCAAAGCAACTTTTTGGATATCTAGAGCTATAGTTTCAATTTCCATCCATCCATCTGTGTCTTGATTAGCTGTTGGACTTAAACCTGATTTTAAAAATATAAACTAATCAAAAGTCTATTATTTCACTTCACAGAACATGCAACCACATATTGTATATGCTTCCAAGACTAGGTTGAAACAAGGTAACTCAGGCTATAACATACCTAACAGTTCCTCCCCCATTACTGAACAAATGGCAGCAAACAAATGTCTGTTATAGCCTTCACATAAAACATATACAAGGACAGTAACTTCTCCATTCATTCAAAGCTGCATCAATTATTCATAAATGCTCCGACTCCAGGGATCGATGCCTCTATAATGTGGACTGATATGAGCCCCTGGTCGAGTCTTGGCTGCAGCAAGTTAATGGGCAGACTCGATTTCATCCACTGCTCGAGGCACTTCCTTCACAAAACTCTGCACCACACCCCACTGACACACTTTATAAAATTACAGAATGAAGGGAGATATCAGAACAGCACAAAAGGGTCAAAAAAACAGTAAATATGGTCAAAGTACAAGTGAGAGTATCCCCCCAATTTATTTTTGTGAAATTACCAATTATTTATCAACTGAGGGGTGAAACTTGATATGGCCCTGCGTAAAATTGTAAAGTAGGCATCACAAAACTGAGAAAAAACTTTTAGTGGTTTTAGGAATCCCCAAAATGTATTAGGTTTGAATATGCCCTGCGACAGACTGGCCCTAAGAGAGCTGGGATAGGCTCCAGCCCCCCCCCCAACCCTGAAAAGGATAAGATGGATAATGGATGAATGGATGAATGGAACTGGCTTGATTATCATGAAATTAGGTTTGACATTTAGTTCTCATCAGAAATAACAGCTACTACTATCTTTCCTTGTTTGCAATAACATCTTTTTAGGGGTTTTTTGTTATGTTTTTTTACCAATACTTTTAGACATTTTATGTGCGTTATAGACATTTGTCATCACAGCCATTTTAACATGAAATAATAGGTAATTAGTGTTACTAATCACATTAAGAATGCTAGCTAGGAGTTGCTAGCTTGTCATGCTAGCAATAGCATGAGGTATAGGAAGTGTTTATCCACAGAAAAATGATTAAGGTTGTGACACCATTCAGTGGTTTCTGTACTGGACACATTTTGATACCTTACCACTAGCATCATACAATCAAATTTTTTCCTTACCTGGGATGATTGAGCATGCATCAAGACTTTACCACTAGCATTTTATCTCCTGCCATGTTTGTTTTCAGAAGGGACTATGCAAGCTGTATGTGCAACTGTATGGGTACAAGTACCCATCATTCCATTAAAAATGCTTCAAAAGGCACAACACAGCAAACTACAGTAGAAGGGTCCAGTTAGGTAACTTGAATTAGCAGAGGTTAGTACTAGTTAAAAGTTTACTTTTTGACAAAGCTTATATATGGGCTGAATCAGGTGACCTCCCTTAGTTACACTGCAATATGCTAGGCTGCTGGGGGTTTCCCACAAAGCACTAAGGCTTTCTTTTTCACTCACGTTTTTCACTCACTGTGTGTTTATACAACACATTTAATAATTAATTATTATTAATATCTGCCTTGGCTCTCTTCCACAGTTTGTCTTTTGTCTGTGGTTGCAGCATATGGCTGCATCTCCCTGAGCCTGGTTCTGCTGGAGGTTTCTACCTGTTAAAAGGAAGTTTTTCCTTTCCACTCTTGCCAAGTGCTTGCTCATTATAGGTTTGCCAGATTGTTGAGGTTTTCCCTCTGTTGTTGTAGCATCTTACAATATATATCTTACAACATCAAGTACCCTGAGGCGACTGTTGTTATAAATTTGTTGCTATGTAAATAAAATTGAGTTGAATTGAACTTTAGGCATGATAAAAATGAGTTAAATATGATTTTAAGTGCTGTTATGTTCAGCATATTTATATGGGAGTCTACTGACCCTCTTTTGGTGCCAGTCTCTAGTGAACTGCAGTTTTTTGCTTGTCCACATTAGCTTCCTTTTTCAACCTGGAGTTTGCTGCTGGCTTTTACTCCGGCCATGGATTCCCAACCTAGCTCATGACACTTTTTAAAGAGAGTAAGTACCTTACTAAGGTTTTGTCATCTTTGTAAAGTTCAGATGTTTCATTTCAAAGTTTTGAGTGAAATAAATTGATCCGGTTGTTGACCACAACACATGGTGTTATTACCCTGTTCAGCTGTGTGGTAATGTGAAAAGCATTAAATATTCAGTTAAGAGGAAGTCGAGTGTCACTACATTATCTGAG
>NW_024387311.1:835989-884322 GCF_900408965.1 Simochromis diagramma
TGACCCGTGTATGTACCGTGATCCAAGTGTGACGGGACTGCTCAGGCACTACAGCGACCCAGCCACCTGCCTCTTCTTTGAGCCACTCCTTTCCAGACCTCTGCCAAGGAACTTCCCTTTCTCCCTCCAGCACTTGTGCAGGGCAGTGATCTGCAGCTGCACCACCTACCGAGGCATAGACAGCCTGCCGCTGCCACCTCAGCTCAGGGACTATCTCAGACAATACCATATTAAGTGTGACGCGGCCTGTGCTGTGTGACTAACCAAATCAGGCCTCATACTAAGGACAAGCAAAAGAAGCTCACCTTGGCAAAAGTACTGCCATTAAATTCTAACAGTGTTTGCTGTTACGTGAGGTTTAAGGATTCGATCTTGAGCCAAGGATTGTCATTTGTACTGCAGTTCCATTTGGTGTGATAGCAAACAATGGCAATTCCTGTTTTTTTAGCCTTTCAATATTTAGGAGTGACAGCCTCACAGAACAAGAAAACAACCACTAAAGGGGACTGTGGCGAGACAGCCTGAGTGTTGACTTAAGCAAGCCAACACTCCATTACGGAAGATGTTAAGATCATAGAAATGTTATGGTCTTGAACCCTGAACACAGCTAGTGCAGTCAAATGTTTGAGGTAAAGCAACTCTGGGGGTATCTAGTAATATGCAAGCATTATGCATTTTTCACTAACTGCATAACCGAACAAATTTCTACATTTCATGATATTTCATCCCAGCCTTGCAATGTATCTACATAAGTACTTAGTATGCTTTTCTTATTTTCTGTCATGCACATCTATGCACTGTTACTCATTAAACATTCATTCCGCAAGGTCAAATAACGAGGTCAGCGTCATTGAGAGCCAAAGGCTCAGGCTTCTGTCTGCTCTGAACACTCAGACCATTCTTTGGATCTTTATGATGTCACTGAAAGGGGATATCTTTAATATGTCCATCTGAGGTATGTAGCTCTGTATGTGAGCAGCAAAGCTCCACCCAGCTGCTGTTCAAAACTTGTATTTGCGATGAACAAGCAGCAAGAACAAATCTGACTAAACGAGAGGCCAAAAAGACGTAAAGCAACCCATGTCAGAGAGCGAAGAACTACAGGTCTGTACCCAAGCCCAGTATGAAATGAATAATGGAAAGCTACTAGCAGAGTCCAAGAGTATATATATAGAGTATATAAGGTCATCTTTAAACATTGATGTAATATAACACAAAATTCCAGCTGAATCTCTTTGGAGAGAACTGCTTTGTGCCGGATGGATTACTCGATCCTGCACAGGAAAACTGAATCAGGCAAATGGACCTGACAACAAGGATGCTGTTTTTAATTTGGGCTTTTATCTGCTACACAAAATGGGTTCAAACACCCTGCTGGCAATCAATACATGTAAACAAATTAGAGATGCATTATGACAGGAAAGGAGACTTAATTAAAACCCTACGAGGAGCACAAATGTCGTTCCTTTTGCCTTTCAGCTCTCAGCTGCTGTGTTGAAAGGCAGCAATAAAATCTGCAGCTTTTCATAAAAGAAACACGCAAAATCACAGTTATTTATATATAAGCGGTTTATAAATTTCTGATCAAATGTAATACGATAAAACAGAAAACAAGCTTCAGAGAGGAGATGCCCAAACAGGACCAAAAATAAAAGCTATATAAAGAAGGCTTGTATTTATTTTAATTTTAAATTTAAAAAAGAAAGCAATATTTGAAGACGGTCACTGAGGGTTGCTGATCTGACATTAAAAAAAGATCCTCTTTAGTCCTCATTTGGGGCTTAAGAACAACTAACCCCCACCCACCACCACCACCAAACTCATCAAAGTAATGACAGCAGTGAAAGCAGCTTACAATCAAACCTGAAACTAACTCGTGGCTGATGATGAAGGGCGGCTTAAACTGGACTGATGTGCTCTTGTCTCTTTGAATGCAGATACAGGCCAGTGAAATGTCAGCCTCTTGTCCAGCTTGTTCATTTGGGTTGCATTCTTCTCTCCAGCCACGAGGTGGCGACAGCACTACATCGATCTGCTCCGTTTGCCTGTCTTTGAAAGCGCCTCTGTAAATGTGTCCTAACATCAGCCGTGCCTCTAACCTGTACCTGTTGTGACTGAGAAACTGTTTATAAGCATATATTGTATTCATACACACACCAATAAATTTGATTTACACGCCCTCTGTTGTGTGTCTGAGTTTATTTATTTATTTATTTATTTGTTGTCATATTAGGATAGCTTTTAGTACATCATGTGTATGCCTGCGTGTTCACGCTGCAGCTGTGTCACAGTTAGACAAGTTAATGGTACGGAAAATGCTGCTTTTGAAGTATCACTCTGAAAACAATTCATCCTGGTCTTGGCAAAGGACACCTCTAAATGCCAGCGCTTCTTTGGGAGATAAGGACATGAAAAAGACCGCACCCACACACACACACAAACGCAAAGCTGGTGTGGAATGCAGATTTTTCATTTGATTTGTGTGTTGTTCAGCCTCTTTGCAACGTCAGTGCAAAGAAAAAGAAAATGTGCTGAGGTGACTTGCGTGAGTAGCTACACTTGTGTGTATGAAATATTCATCATGTGGCCATCATGTTTTTGGGGACCACGGTGTTTCTTACTTCAGTATTTGAAACAGAGACTGATTATTCGCTAGTCTTTTGTCAGGCTGTGGTCTTTTTTGAGCTTCTGTTACATTGTTACTGTTCAAAATTAGATATAATAATATAGAGCTAGTTTCAGCAAATACCCCAAACATATTGCATGCTTACTATATAAGGTGACAGGGCCCTCTAGTGGATCAGACCAAAGGAGGAGGTAAAGGAAGGTAGCCACATGTAGAAAGTTAGTATACAAAGGATGTTGGGGTGAATAGATGGGCTGACAAAACACCAGAAAGACCAGTGTTCACTTACTGTTTCAGGGTCAGCATGAGTTTTCAATAACCTTAACTACTGAAGACATCAGAACCCATCAAAATAAAAATATAATACATGATGCGCATTGGTCATTTGCACCATGTGTGTGTGTGGGGGGGGGGGCGCACATGGATACATTTTACCTGCAAATCAGAATCAGCTTTCTGATGCTAGCATTAGCTCAACTCTGCTGTGCACATATACACCAAGTATGTGTGCACATACAAGGAATGGGCTCCGTTTACTTGTACATACATATGTGTGTGTGTGTGTGTGTGTGTGTGTGTGTGTGTGTGTGTGTGTGTGTGTGTGTGTGTGTGTCTGCGCAAAACAAAACCGTATAAATGAATAAACGGTGGGCTTTACTTCTGGGTTCTACCATTTTCCCAACCCTTTTTCTGAACACTGGAGGTCTTTTAAAGTTTCTCTTTAGACACTGGCTGCTTGTTCACTCAATTTTACCCTACTATTCAATGAAGCCTCGTCAGAAATGGTCTCAGTGCTGTCAAGCACTCAGTTGCTGTCAAAAAGCAATTCTGAAGAAAAGGAAGCAGGGAGAAAAGGCTGAGGAATACCAAATGATACTATCACTGAAATAAAAAACAGTGGCACCAAGTGTGACAGAGTGATGAATCCAGATTTGAAATAATCATCAGTATATGTGGAGGAAGTCGGGAGAGACTTGTTTGAATTGTACCAACTCTGTTTTTTGCCTCATCTACCGTATTTCCATGTATGTTTTCACATGATCCAATACTTTGCTGCATCTATTTCCCATTTTTCCAGCAACAGATATTAAAAAAGGGGGTGACTCAAAACTTTTGCACAAAACTGTAGCTTCTTAGTTTATTTATAAAATCATCTTATTTCAGCTTTAAGGACGTTCCCTTGCAATCTTGGGTTCAGTACCAATGTGCCACAGAGAAAATGCTCCTTTTTTTCTGTGTTGACTTAAACTCAGTTTGTCAGATGAAATATTTGTGGGATTCTTGTAGCACAGGAAATTGAGCATCTACTATTTTTTAATCCTTCATGGGATAAAAGCCAGAAAATTACAGTTTTCATTTTAAACATGAAATAAACCAGACACTTGCTGATCACTTTCTCATACTTGTTTGTCTTTCATGTGGCAAACTTTATGTTTCATCACCCTGATTGCACACAAGTCAGTAGCCAGGCAATGGAGAGACTCAGGAGCCATGTCTATGGATCTTCCTGACCCATGTACATAAAGTATTAATGTTGTCTCGTAGGAGCTGATTAAGGAGCTTAGGTTTTCAGCAACGCGAAGCCATCGTGCGCTGTTATATTGGATGCATCTTACAGTGGATTTCCAAGTTCAAGAACTTTGCTTTTGAGGTTTTATGTTAGTACATGACTGCATTTGGCAGCCCTGTGTAGACTAAAACACATAACTAAGCTTTAGGCCTGCTTCACATGTCCTGGTACAATATTACACATCAATGATATAATATTCAGACACACTGATGTCTGCCAGCAGAGAACTTCCTGTTCCACTAATCAAAGTATCCCCTGAGAAAACACTGAGGGGTGCATAATCTATATATATTAAAAGGTTCATATAAATAAATAATTAAACAAAAAGGTTTTTTGAGTGAATATTTACATGGACTTTAGTCTTATACCCTCACTATGTTTCCATGTGTTTTACAGTGGAAAGTGTCAGTCTGAAAAATAAAATGTGCATTATCCAAACAAATGCGAATCAAGTGAAATTATATTCTTTCATTCATTCTTTAAAAAAATTATTTTTTAAATTAAAATTACAACACATGTATTGTTCGAATCATAAATGTGAGATGAACTGAAAGACTCCTGTCTGACTTAAAATAATAATACTACTACTACTAACAATAATAATAATAATAATAATAATAATAATACATTAAAATGTGTACATTAAAATATTACATTTTAAAGTCCTCTAACAGACAAGAGCCTAATTATATAATTATATAATGTATGTATCACTTGCATACACCATCCAACTGTAGTGTAAAATAAATTTGTCGGAAAACGACAGAAAAATTAAAATACTGTTTCAATGCTTTAAGGCACATTTCCTCAGATAACACTGGAATAATATAATAACAGCGTGTGTCTCAACCACTGTCCAAAATCTGTCGTAAATAGCCTTTCGATAAATGAATGAATTAATAAATAAATAAACCCCAAATCCCGTTCCTTGCTTCAAACGTGGGAGGGATTACAAAATTTGCGTCATGACGTTGCTGGCGGGAGTCGTGACGTGACGTTTCCTTGTTTTCAACGCAGCGCGGGAGATTCAGGAGAAGAGGATCGAGTGTGTCCATCCAAGAAACGTGTAAGTTGATTTCTAACGAAATACTCTGTTCACAGCTCAGTGTAAAACTGCCTCCAGTGGTTTAGTGTCTGATGCCGTGAACACCGTGGAGTTTGTACGAGTGTGGTCGGCTATATTTAGCTCTATTGTTAGCGTTAGCTCAACTCTGCTGTTAGCTCTCCATGGGTTAATAAGGCAGCAGTGGCGGAGGAGCAGGTGTAGACTGTGTTACTTGATAGAAGAAGAGGTTTTCACGTGTTTTCTCCTCTCTTCAGTCTGGTGCTTTGTCAAAATGCCATGTGAAAGGAAGCCGATGCGCTACGGCCACTCTGAAGGACACACCGAGGTGTGCTTTGATGACACTGGGAGGTGAGTCCGAAAACAAAAAAGTGTCTCCCTTTGAGCACTGACTTTGACAGCTAATGTACAAGTAAAGCTGTGATCTGATTGCGTTTAAGACTCAGATTTTACCTATGATCGGCCCGCAGCCTGTGAAAGTATTGCTTTACAAACATGTCCTTTAAATTATTAGTGTAGCCCGCAGGTTAGTCAGACCAGGCAAGTACATATGAACTTGAGCGCATCAGTCTCACAGTGACATCAATGACAACACAAGTCCTTCAATGGGCTGAAACTGAGTAAAATGTGATTCATTTAAATTCTATGCCACATTAAACTGAAATCGTTCACAGTCCTGATTTTGGTTTCTGGTAGACTTAATAATTTAAACAGATCATTTCATCAATCTTATGCTGCACAAAGTTTCTGTAAACTAGCCTGATCAAATTGTCCACAGGTTCATTGTAACCTGCGGAAATGATGGAGATGTTCGGATCTGGGAGAGTCTGGATGATGATGATCCAAAGTTTATCACTGTCGGGGAGAAGGCTTACTCTCTGGCACTGAAGGTTGGATTTTCTCTGACTTTTCTACAGATGTCATCATTATTCGGTGACACTCTGCATCATACAAGTGATGTTTGGACCAATGTGTTCTCTGCTCCACAGAATGGCAAGCTGGTAACGGCGAGCTCCAACAACACCGTGCAGATCCACACATTTCCTGACGGTGATCCAGATGGCATCTTGACCCGCTTCACCACCAATGCCACACACGTCGCCTTCAACAGCATTGGCTCGAGAGTTGCAGCTGGGTCCAGGTACTTGATAGTTGGCTAGCTTGTGCTGAACTGAAATGATATAAATGAAAACAGGATAAAAGTAATACCTTAGATATTTGAAGGAGCATTAATTAAGGTTAAAAGATAACTAACTTTGCTGGCTCATTGCCAGATACAGATATGGGCTGGATGGTGTGTAAGGAATGAAAGGATGCCACATCATTAGTCCATTCATTCATTCCAGCTCAGATGGTACTTCGTAGTTTGTATGGCCCCTGCATATTACATGTAATAATAATGTATACTTTATTGACCCCCGTGGGGAAATTCCTCTCTACATTTAACCCACTGAGTGAATACTAAGTGAAGCAGTGGGCTGCCATTGGGCACCCGGGGAGCAGTGTGTAGGGACGGTACCTTGCTCAAGGGTACCTCAGGGTAGCCGTTCAGGGGAATCGAACCCCTGACCTTCCAATCATGGGGCCAACACTTTACCTATTGAGCTATCCCTGTCCCCAACCCGCCTTTTTTCTCTCTCATAATAATGTGTACTTTAATGTGTGCCTGACAATGTAGGGTCCTGCTCCTAATGAGACAATGATGGGGGAGGGGATCTTCTCCCTGATCTGGACCAGGGCATCACTGAGCTCTGGAGGGCAGTCAGTAATATCAGTTCCTTCGTGCTCCAGGAGCTGCCTGCTTACTATCGCTACATGAGGCATTTTCAGAGATGATTGAATCCCATGTTCCCTCATCAAAGGAACAATCCAGATCTTTTCCCCCAAATACTTTTCTACATGTGTTGTTTTGCCTTTGTAAGTAAGGGTGGAAGTAGAAGGAAATTCTCTATGAGATTTTTCTCTTGAGACAACCTTATTTGATCTTTCAGACAGTCCCTCATTTGTTAGTCTCGCCAGAAATGGCCGGGTTCTTCCAAATTAAACTTTGCAGTCAGATCTTTAAAAGACATGAGTGTGTTATCTTCATATAAATCACTTATTAATCTTATGCCTTTTTTGTGCCACTGTGGCCAATAAATTGCTTGTTTACCTATTTTTATTTTGGGGTTGTGCCGCAGGGGTGCATATTTTTGAAAGTATGGGGACAGACTGCAGCTCTTGTGAACCTCTTGCCACACCATTTTTGAAAACTTTAAAATAGGGTTATCTGCTCTGTTCCCTTTATTGTACGGTTTTTGAGCCAACACCTCAATGGGGGTAAATGGAAAGGCCAGTTCACGTTCCATTAGAACCCAGTCCAGGTCCGAATTTGTTGCTGCCCAGTGTGTACACAGCTTGGACATTTCAAATGAGATGAGGCCGCACATTGTTGAGCACTGGGAGGAATCCAGGATGCGCAGCAGTCATGGTTTTGTTGCCTAGCCTGTAGAGAATTGTGCATCCCTCCATGATCCACCACCAAATCAGTCATGCTGAATAATGTATAACTTTTCTCTACGGCTTCTCCAGACCTTTTCACACGTACCTGCTCTTGTCTGTTAATTCTGGTATTCAATGACTAATGTAAGTCAGGCTCCATGGTGAGTACAGAGTGAGCACAGGGCCCAGTCGGGGACCTAGGATCCTCAAGCCACCCTCATGAGGTCTGCTTCTGATTGTTTGGTCAGAAACTGTCCTGTCCAGCTCTCCTAGATTAACTGTCCCAGCACTGGAGTCTCCTTGAGACTGTGCTGGGAGACACAGCAAACATTCTGGCAATGGCATGTATTGATGTGCTGGAAGAGTTGGACTACCTGTGACCTCACACCTGACATGACCTGATGTCAGGTGCAAACCTTCAGAATTAATTGAGTTACAGCTGACCAGACACACTCATGTGTTGCTTCTGTGATATTTTCCACCAATGATGCTGAAAGATGAACAAATGTCACTTCTGCTTTGCTAAACCATGCACGTCCACTCTGCCTCAATTTCTCCCGTGGCACCTGGTGAGGCAGTCGTGCGTAACGGGATTGCCCCCCCCCAGGTGTGTGTGTGCGTGTTTATGGCTACAGCACAAGGTGATCCCATTAGGTTCATTATTGTTCCTTCAGTGCAGAATCAGCTCCACACAGCTGTGATGTTTCCAGCTCGCAGGCGGATTGGTTTCTGATTAGTCCAGATTGGAGATAAACGTGTGTTTGCTGCCAGAATTGATTTGCCCTAAACAGGTTTATGACAGTAATAAAAGCACAGAGCAAGGTGCCGTATTGATGCTGCTATTTTCACCCTGGTAATTTCAGTAGTGGGATTGATTGTTCAGATTCAGGCATCTGTGGCTGTTAGGGCAGATTCGGCATCTACCTTCTGGTAGACGGTGAAGGAAATCTGTGATGTTTTGCTCCTCTTGTTCATTGATTTGACAATTTGCACTTGTGTTAGGTCACAGCTGATGGACCCTTCCTCTCAACTATGCCGCTGCTCACTGGCAGGCAGTCGGTGACGTGTGAACACAGCTTACCTTTCTCCTTTTTCCACAGTGACTTCATGGTTAAGGTGGTGGAGGTGTCAGACAGCAGTCAACAGAAAACACTCAGGGGTCACGAGGCACCTGTCCTCAGCGTCACCTTTGACCCCAAAGATGACTTCTTGGTGAGTGAACCTTGTGTCTGAAAGCAGAAATTCAACACAGAGGCTGAAGTGAGTATTTGTGTTGAGTTACAAATGGGACAATATCTTCATTTCATTGCAACTTAATATGAACCCACGCCCCATTGTTCCTCATCATATTACTGTGGTTGCTTCCATTTAGAGTTTTCATTTAAATGTATAAATACAAAAGAGAACCACACAGTTTTTAAAAAAAAAAAAAAAAAAAAAGGAGAGAAGAGAAGAGAATTTATAACCTGAGGACACCTGTCGTACATCACATCACTGTCGCCTTTGTCTTTCAGGCCTCTGCTAGCTGTGATGGCTCTGTGGTGGTGTGGAATATTGAGGAGCAGGTACATCAGCATTTCAGCACTTTTCAATTAGAAAAATGCACATAACTCTGATTTTCTACATGATTTTTATCTTCTTTCTCAGACTCAGGTGATCAGTTGGCCTCTGCTGCAGAAGTCAAATGACGTCACTAACGCCAAGTCTCTGTGTCGTTTGGCCTGGCAGCCCGGGATGGGAAAGGTTGGTGACACGTCTCTTTGCTGCCTTGAATGAGAGCGACAAAGACATCAGTCCTAAAATAACAAAACATTTGCATTTGTCAGTTTTTAGCTGTTCCTGTTGAAACCAAGGTACACCTGTACGAGCGAGGCTCCTGGGACCACGTGAGCACTCTGTCCGATGATCTGCTCGCACAGGTGAGGTCCAGTATTGTCGACGTGGTGCACATTGTACACCTGACTATCAGTATAAGCAGTATTTGTTGTAACTGTGTACATGGCCTCACAATCCTCTCTAGGACATCAATATGCTGATCTATTTGTATGCTAATGCTAAGTAGTACAGCAATATTTAGCACTGCTTTTGGCATCATGACCAAAGACTGTATGTTAAAGAAGGAAGCAGCATCTGGGACATCACATTTTTGGTTGGACTGGGATGTTTCTTCTATATCAAAAATGAATACATTTAGTTTGAAGGGTGGACTGTTAAGTTATCAGCTAGCACTACCAAGCTTGAGATGCAAGTTAAATTCGTACACTGCAGGGTGAAACACGCAGACATGCATTACTTATTTAATGTTGAGGACCAGGCTAATAAAATAGTAGAACTGGACTTGCCACCTGGATGGCCTTTACTACACAGCAGGATAATTGCAAAAGGCACAGACAGTGCAAACACAGGTTTTAAAATAAAGTTCTGGGTTTAGAAAGAAAGTATTCACTACAGAAATACAAAGTAAAATTTTAATGGTCTGTTTGATACATTGGGAGAATCACTGTGTGAAACCACTCTGTGATTAGATAAGATAAAAGGCTAGATACGATTATTTTTTTGAAGAAGGTTTAGCTTGAGACTGCTTAAGTACTATATGGACAAAGTACTAACTGTGTATAGGTGCAGCTCAGCCATTGAAGTCCACACCATGAAGCTCTCACCACAGGAGGAGGTTTGAACTCTGCAGTTACTGAGTCAGCAGAGCGCTGGAGGCTTTTACACCCTGTGCACCTCAGCACTTGGTGACCCCGCTCTGTAACTTGACATGTTCCTAAACCCTTCCATCATTTACAATAGATCCTGAAATATCTGGGAGGGAAGAAGTTTAATTAACTGCATTGTTGCCATGATGGCTTCCTGTTGCAGCACCTCACCCTTTAGCAGGACTCACTTCTATTTACTCTTCAAAACTTTGTGAAAGGAGTCTGATACGAGTTTATGAGTCACTTCTTCCCCTTGTATGAATTTTTAATTGATTAATTCTAGGTTTATGAGAACATATCAGTTCGTTGGAAGATGCAATTACAAATGAAGAGATATTTTTGAGTACAATGTTCTTTTATGTTTTAAATAACCTTAAAAAAAAATACTGACTATACCTTTTAGCAGGTGTGGCCGGGTACTTTTGTTCCTAGTGTATATATATTATTCACTTCTTAGTCTGACCTTAAAGAAGAATCGAATGGTAGTTTTATTTCATTAAAGGTTTATTTAATTTATTTTAAAACCCTTTGTGGGAGTTTTTACTGTTTGTTTGTTTGTTTGTTTGTTTTATTATTAAAACCAGTGAGTGAGTTATTTAGATATTAAATAGCCGAAACAACTCAATCATTATTTTTCTTTTTTCTTAAATTTGATTTCCCCTCCTTAATTTTTGCAGCCCATTAACGTGGTGTCTTGGTCTCCTTGCGAGCGTTTCCTGGCAGCTGGCTGCGTGGGGGGTTTACTTACAGTGTGGGACGTGAACAGCAAGCTGTGTGTGGAAAGGTAGGAAACAAAGCTGTGCAGACGCTGAGTGAATTTAAAAGCATATATATGACGGGTAAAGGGTAAACCAGTTTAGGGGACTGATGCTGATGAAATTGTTTACCTTGGTTCCCAGTGCTTGAGGGCTAAAGATAACCGAGACTTAAAGGCTGGTGTCATCATTAAAGGAATAGTTTATTATGTGTTTTCCCCCTCCCCCAGTATTTGTATTAAACAAATCGTGTGTTCTTTCTTGGGCTTGTCTCTTTATATAGTTTGTGCACAGATGATGTCAATCTTCTTGTAGTCTCTGCCAAAAGCAACATTGAACAGTAGATGTTGCTCATCACTAAAGTTTAAGCTTTCTGCTCTCTGCTGTAGGCAGAAACACGAGAAAGGCTTCACAGTGTGCAGTTTGGCCTGGCATCCATCAGGCAGCCATATTGCCTACACGGACACTGAGGGCTGCCTGGGCCTGCTGGACGGACTCGGCACCTCCACAGCTGATAACAATACGACCAAGGTACTGCTCAAGTAACCTTTTTTTGTACCCCCTCTGTACATCCCTGTACCATGAAGTAAGATTTTGAGACTCATCCAGCTCTGCAGGTTATCTTTCTTCATTAGATTAGCTGGGATAGATCTCTGCCGTAATAAAAGGAAATCTAACTACAGACAAGTCACTCGTAAAACATAAATTTACAGGTCAAACCTTTAAAATCAGGAAGTTATCGCAACTTTTTTTTTTAATGCCTTTTTTTTTTTTTTTTAAATCTTTCTTTGTTGTCCCGTTTGGATCTTTAGCCATCAGAATTGTTGTCTTACGGCCAAGAAAGATGCCAAGCAGATTTATTTTACCAAGTGGATCATCATGGCCTTGCCATATTGGTCCATTTGATTGACCTTTATTATAATTATGTATTTATTTTATTTTATTTTCGGTTGCTACAAACGGGACAGACATGACTGGGGGATAGGACAGGGAGAAAGAATGAAAGAAAGAGAGGGAGAGAAAGAAAAACAGAGGGGAGAAGAGACTGTGAGAAAGGGGGGAAGAAAGAAAGAAAAACAAACAAAACACCTGGATCACCTGTGTGGAGAAAAAAAAACAGAAGAGAAAACAAACAAAAAAGAGCAACATAATAAATACAGCACCATCACAATAAACTAGCTAGCAGTAGATAACAGTAGATACTAAATAAACGCTATTGTGCAGCACGCAAGATAGACAGCGCACAATGTGCTTTGAGGCAGCAGCCAAGAAAGGTGTAGTCCGCGTCTGTGAACACCCGAGTATACACCTGTGTGCACACCTGTGTGGATCAGCATGCTTGTATTCCAAAGGTTTCTCCATGTGGCGATCTGCTAGGGAGTGTGGGGAGCCATAGCCCCGTCCCCCAGGGCATGAAGCAGGTATGGAGGAGATCCAGGCCCCAGACATCCAGAGGCCCCAGAGTTTTTTAATGCCTTTTAGTGTTATTGCATATTCTTTGTTCAGGAACAACAGAGTCCATAGATTGTTAAGTTACCGGATTGCATTTATAACCAGTTGAGCGTTGTTTGCGGTTAGTTCATAACACAACTGTAAACACGCCCAGCTTCAAAGTCTCCCTTTTTTTCTTTTGTTCAGTTAAATTCAAGCTGCTTAAATCTGTCATGGACATTCAGCAGGTTGCTGCAAAAAATCCTGCAAAAGACTATGATGACCTGTTTGATGATGACGATGACAGACTGATGGATGAAGGACTGAGTGACACAAAGTCTCCAGCTAAGAAAGCCGTTGGCTGGGACGATGATGATGACGATTTCCTGGTGCCTGCGACTGGGCGGGTGAAGAACAGAGGAGCGTTCCTGGACGACGAGAACTCACTAGGTGGGTGAAGATGGGGTCATTGAGGGGGCGAATACAGATGGAAGATAAAAGCGAGGTGCTCTGGCCATCACAAACTCCTGCTGTACCTAACTATTATTTTCATCATTGATTGATCTTGCAGTTATGTTCTCGAGCAATAGTTTGGTCCTTAAAATGTCAGAAATAATTGAAAGTGTATTACAAAACACAGGAAACGCAACGTTCAAAGATCGAGATTAGGAAATTAGAAATTCTTGCGAAGGGAAGGCTAAAAGTTTTTCTGTGTGCAGAAAAAAACAGATTCGACTTTGTGAAAGAAGCAAAAAAAATCTTAACTAAAGAGCTCAATTGCAAAAGTTCAACATCAAAACAAGTGTTTAGAGTTTTTATTTGACTTTTGATCAGAAAGTCTGTAGCATGAACTTGGATTTCAGGCTCAAGAGGCACGGTTACAACTGTTTGCATGAATTTCCACCACCTGCAGTCAATGTTTAACCTGTTAATTATCGTTATGTTTGTCATCATTATAAGCAAAGCAAATGTTTCCTAAAGTCAGCACTATCTAGTGGAGAAGGCAGTGAAGTTTGTCTTTGTGCAGGTTAGCCTATTGCTGTCTTTAACTGGTAATGTTAATCTATGGGGGAAAAAAATAATTAGGTGATTAAAGTTACAAGGTGTTCAGATTTTAGATGAAGTGAAACTGTGATCATCGCAGCATGTCTCAGCATACATCGCACATGAATGGAGACATCACCTGAAATTACTCCATTTATTTTTTTGTTTTTTTCATTCAGACACAGGATCACTGAAGCTTGGTCAGGACAAATTGGGGGACGACGACAATGACGCAGGCAGTTCTGTGGCGCCTGCAGCAGCCCCAGTGGTGCCCCTACGTCCTGTCTACGAGGGGCCCGTGCCAACTCCTCCCCAGAAAGCCTTCCAGCCGGGCTCCACCCCTGCACATCTCACACACCGCTTCATGGTAGGACACACTGAGAGTCATTACACTGTAAATATGAGTTGCTCGCATGTCATAACAGCAAACTGTGCCTCAGATGTGGAACTCCGTGGGTATAGTGCGAGGCTACAACGACGAGCAGGACAACGCCATCGATGTGGAGTTTCACGACACGGCCGTGCACCACGCCATGCACCTCACCAACTCACTGGGTCACACCGTGGCTGATCTCTCCCAGGAGGCCGTGCTGCTGGCCTGCCCCAGCACAGAAGAGCTCGCTAGGTAAAACTTCCACCTGACCTGCTTCTGGGGATTTATTTATTTATTTCTCCCCTTTCAGTATTTTCCCCCTCTCTCTCTCCAGTAAGCTGCAGTGCCTTCACTTCTCCTCGTGGGACACCAATAAGGAGTGGATGGTCGACCTTCCTAAAGGGGAGGACGTGAGGGCGCTTTGTCTGGGTCAAGGCTGGGCAGCAGTCGCCACCAGCACGCTGATGATCAGGCTCTTCTCCATCGGAGGAGTACAGAGAGAATTGTTCAGCCTGCCAGGGCCTGTGGTCTGCATGGCAGGACATGGAGAGCAGCTGCTCGTCGTCTACCATCGGGGTTAGACACACACACTCTTCTGTGATAATCAGCACATTGCATGTGCTTGTATGGTTCAAAAATAAAATTAGGAATTATTTATTTATTCTTAGCTTTGTGATGTAACTGTCGGTGTGTCATTGTTGCATGTCAGTTCCGTTCATTCAGTTTACTTTCCACCACATGGAGTCACCACAGAGTGTAAATGTAAAATGTGCAACACAAGAGATGAGAGTAAAGGCAACCCCCCACTCTTAAGCTGTGATCTGGAAATTTCCACTCTCTCCAAATATAAGTACTGCAGTTTGCAGTGTTATCTTCCAGCTCTTTACATGTGTCTCGTTTTCCACCACCAGCTACAGGTTTCGATGGAGAACAGGCTCTGGGTGTCCAGCTGCTGCAGTTAAGTCGAAAGAGGAGGCAACTCATCAGTGGCGAACCCCTCCCCCTCTCTCAAAAATCGTACTTGTCTTGGCTCGGCTTCACAGCCGAGGGTCAGTATGTCAAGATATTATAATGTGAAAGAATCTCATGGGAAGCATCATTACTTTGCTGCTGGTGATAATTTGGAACAACCTGTCCTGGAATACATCTCGTGGTCTTTCAGGTACCCCGTGCTATGTGGATTCAGACGGCGTGGTGCGAATGCTGAACCGCTCCCTGGGCAACACATGGACTCCAGTGTGCAACACCAGGGAGACCTGCAAGAGCAAATCAGATCACTACTGGGTGGTTGGAGTGCACGAGAACCCTCAGCAGCTCAGGTGAGCTTTCATCTGCATCACAGCTCATTGATTTAGCAGTTTGAACGGGAAATAAAAAGTGACTGAGTGGTGACTGACTAAACTAATGCATTCAGTGCATATGAGCCGATACTCGATGCTGGTTAATTATTGCTTCTTAGAGGCTGACATTCCTTCTGTCCTCGTCCTGTTAGGTGTATTCCATGTAAAGGCTCCAGGTATCCTCCCACCCTGCCCAGACCGGCCGTGGCCATCCTACCCTTCAAGCTGCCCCTGTGTCAGACCACAACAGAGAAGGGGCAGATGGAGGTAAATAAACACAAGAATGAGCACCTGGACAATGGGTTATCGAAATAATCCAGTCCTCAGATCTTTTCAGGTGGCTCAGTGGTGTCATGGATCCAGTAACAGCTGAACCTATCCTCCGCTGTTATTCAGGAGCAGTTCTGGCGTTCAGTCCTTTTCCACGACCACTACAGCTTCCTGTCCTCCAGCGGCTACGAAATAGATGAAGACGCTCAGAATCAGTCCCAGAAGGAGCAGCAGGAGCTGCTCATGAAGATGTTTGCAGTAAGTGTGAACGCTGCAAACACTTGGTGATCGAGACACTCCCAAAGTACAGATTTGTTTAGAGTTGTTGTTTTCTTACAGTTGTCCTGCAAACTGGAGCGAGAGTTTCGCTGTGTGGAGCTGGCAGAGATGATGACCCAGAATGTGGTGACTCTGGCCATACGATACGCATCCCGATCCAGACGCATGGCCCTCGCACAGCGGCTCAGTGAGATTGCTCTGGAGAAATCCAACCAGATGCAGGAAGAAGAGCAGGAAGAGGAGCCTGAATACTCCAGCACGAGACGGAGCTCTGGGTAATGTCAAAAAGCATGCATCACTTTCACTGTTTGTGTAAATTAATCTGGACTGTCTGGCTTTGGCCAAAATAACAAACCTCACCCTTTATGGGTGACTACCCTATAGCAGTGTCAGACGACTTCACGTCACCGCTGAGCGCAGCATAGATACCACACAACGAGTGTGTCATTTCAATAAAATTATCTTTATCAAAGCAGGTCAGCTGATACATGTTCTTCAACAAGATGGTTACTTGGTTAAAAAAGCAATTCACCACTACAACAGTCGCCTCAAGGCGCTTTATATTGTACAGTAGATCGTACATAATTGATACAGAGGAAAAACCCAACAATCATATGACCCCTCATGAGCAAGCACTTTGTACGACAGTGGGAAGGAAAAACTCCCTTTTAGCAGGAAGAAACCTCCGGCAGAACCAGGCTCAGGGAGGGGCGGGGCCATCTGCTGCGACCGGTTGGGGTGAGAGAAGGAAAAAAAGCAGAGCTCTTTTATGATGTGAAACCTTAAACACTTTTTTAAAATAGGTTATTTATATGTTATTTTTATATGGATGAAGGAAGAACAAATATCAACCATGTAACATTTATTGCAGCATTTTAAGTGTAAAACCTTCATCAGTCTCCTCCAATTTATTTTATAGTTTACAAACAGATTAAAAATAGCAGTATTCGCTCTCTTTTTGCACAGGTATGGCCACACCGACGTCATAGCGGGAGGACGTTACAGCAGAAGACAGAATCAGCAGGAGGAGCAAGAGGATGAGGAGGAAAGAGGACAAGAGCTCATGGAGGAAGAGGACAGACAGGAGATGGAGCCGGAAGAAGCGACAGAAACAAAAAAACGTCAGTTCCACCTCTTACTTTGCACAAGTTGCCAGTGCTGCTGCTAACATGCTAACACGCCTCCTCCATGTCTGTCAGGTGTGAACCCGTTTGCTAAAGAAGCCGGCTCACCCATCAATCCGTCTCCGACACCAAGTGAGTAAACGCATATCTGTCAGTCAGCTTAGATCTTCAGTATTATGGTGAGTCACTTTAGCGTGATGCAGGACAAATAACCTAAATAACCCAATGGCCATGTACTGTCCTCCTCATGTTGTACACTTGTGGTGTCTCTGTCAGTGGAGTTTTAGCTGGGTTTGATTTCATTTCAATTCTTTGTCAGTTGTTGGAAGGTTTTCAGAGTAAGATTAAAGTGGGACAGCCGCTCCCATCACCCAAGCCCATTTTAATATTCAAATATGAAACAAGACCTGTTATTAGGTGTTGAATGAAGAATTTGGTCAGCCAGTTTTATCTGAATCACTTCCCAATGTGTCTCTTGTTTTTCAGTTGGTAAAATGGGACGTGCAAATCCTTTTAAGGTAAGAACTGTGACTTCTTAGATTTTAATTTAGTCAAAATCAAGGATGTGGTCTCATTATAGCCCTTTTCCAATATTACCTATGCGACTCTGTACCAGGTGCTTTTTTTTTACAACATGCTTGGCCGGGGTTCCAGGCGATCTGATGAGGTCTTATGAGACTGCCAACTCCTTTGTTGTGGCATTTGTGGTGCACACAGATGATGTCACAGGACGTTCGGCCGTGTTGCTATAGCGACCCCACACACATTAGGTAGCACTCGATTGTAATAGAAAACAAGTCCACTCGCTCAAGCCAATCAGAGTAGGTACTAATGGAAAAAGGCTTTTAGTCATTTTTTGATGTTTAGCCATTAATAAAAGACAAAGGACTCTTTTGGTTTTGAATATGAATAAAGACTGTAAGAGGTTTAAAGAGAGAGAAGTGGTTCTTAAGAAGGTTTAGCTTATTCCTCAGATATCACTTTCATCTCTCCTGTCTGTCTGTGGAGCTGCTTTTAAATGCACCGTGTGGAGTCTGAACAGCAGCCTCTGTTGGCCAGCAGGAGCTGACTCGGGTTGCAAAAAGATCTGTACACAACTCTGTAAGAAAGCTACCCCATTGCACACTGACTTCTCTTTCCTTCTCTTTTTAGTGAGATAAACACTAAGGCAGGGTTTAAGTATTGGCTAGCCTTCAAGACTCAGTTAAGTACAGTATAAAAACTAAAACGATGGGTGAAATCACTTTCCTGCCTCCATCTTTTATATACAGGCTTTCTTCTTAATAAAGTACCTGGTAAGCCACCGGGTGTGGCTCAGTCACCTTGGAGTCAGTGGCAAAGAAGAAGAAGAAACGCACTGTTTTTGTTGTTTCTGTTTTTTATGTGATTTGTTGATTATAAGGAACATATACAATATCTTTAAGATATTTCTTTAAATTTTGTTATTGCTTTGGTGTGTTCAGGTTCCTGGTTCGGGGAAAATGTCAGCTTCATCCGGTCAGCCGCGAGTAACAAACATCCTGGACAACATGACGTCCAGCAAGAAGTCAGCTCAGCTCAGCAGCTCTGGGGGGAAACCCAGCAAAAGTCCCATCCTCAAACCTCTGGCCCCCAAGCCAAAAACCAAGGTACCGTTTCAGAAATTAAAGCTGTAGCATGTCTCCACATAGCTGTGCCGAGGTCTCAAAATGATAGTACCTGGAAAAGATAATGCATCTTTCAAAACAATAAAATGTCCTTTTTTTCCTGTGAAGACTCAGTCTACTCTGCTGCAGATGGCTGCCACAAAGACAGCTAATAAGAAGGTTCAGGAGAATACAGAGCCAGCTGCAAATCTGCAGAAACGACCAGACACCCCGCCTCCAGGACCACCTGCAGATAACTCTGAAAACAAGAGGTAAAAGATTTCAAAGAAAGAAACGGTTAGACCCTTCGAACACTGGGATGTTCAAAAACAGATTCTACATGTAGAGCGTTTTTAAACAGGGCAGCATTTCTCGTTTTCTCTGTGCATTTAGGCCAAAGACAGGCTTCCAGCTTTGGTTGGAGGAGAACAGGAAAAGTATCCTAGCCGACAACCCTGACCTGGAAGAGACCGACGTCATCAAGGAGGCTATGGGACGCTTCAGGACGCTGTCGGCGGAGGAGAGACTGGTATAACACATCGAGGGTTTTAGAGAGGAGGGGGGTTGCTAAAACAGTGATGTCAAAAATTTCGAAAGCTGTCCAGTGATTGGAGTCTTTGGCAGGTTGATCCTCAACCCCCGGAGCCCCCGTTGACACCCTTGTCTATAATTTCAGTAACCCAACTGAAATTGTAAATGCAGAGAATCCCATTTTCAGCCCTCCACTTGTAAGGATTCTTTAAAGTTTTATGTGGGTGTGCACAATTTGCAGTTTTCATAAGCTGACTTCAGCTTTTGGCCATATTTCTAGTCCAAGCTGATTCCCATTCAGAAATCAAAGATGGTCACGTGTTCAGCAAATTAGAATTTAGTGTTACTCATAATTTAACCATCTAAATTCTTTTAGCTTTAGTCTAGTTTCAGTTGAGAAAATATCATAAAATTATAGTAAACTCGATCTGAAATTGGTTCAGGTGAATAACATATAAAATGTAAGAGTGTGTTGTGCTGATAGCTGCTCCACACTGTTTACAAAGTGTCTTATTTTCTTTCACATCAAATGAGAAATGTATCCATACGTGTACTCTTCTCTTCCTCCCAAGCACTGAAATGTTTTTCGCATTTTAATGAGAAGCTGAGAACATGGGAGCTAGTTGTACCGCTTCCCAGCAACAGATCATCTGAAAACTCACCCATCACTAGTCTAACCAGCATAACTGCTTCGAATAGTCTCATCAGTACCGCTTGAGCTGTCCAACCTGCTGAAGCTTTTTATTTTTAAAAATGACTGCAGGTCTACAGATTTGAATAAAATAGATAAGTAGATTCCTAAATATAAAGAAATGTATTCAAAAGTTTAAAATCACTCGATTAAGTTGTACTGTCATTAGAGTCCTGCAGGGTCACATTAACAAAAAAAAAAAAGAAATCCAGGGCTTGGTTTTAACCACTTTTCTCTGAAATGCTGTGTCTCAGCTGTGGTCAGTCAATAGGTGAGTGAATGAGGGTGGTTGTGCCACTAATGACACGCCTCGTCCTTTCATCCAGCCGAGTGCTTCTGTGGTACACTGGCCCTGACCCTGCATACATCAAGACTCTCAGCAGAAAGCTGGATGACGAGGAAGTGGGGGTGAGGGGATGCCTGTTGCCTGGGAGCCCAGTCAAGTGTGTTTGGGCACTGAGGGCGCAAAGCATTGATGCATGAGAGACGATCGGCTGGTCAATCAGCAGGAGCATAATTCTGATCCGAATTTTCAGCTGTTCTGAAAGATGAATCCAGAGTGTCTGCTGCACACCCATGATGCACATTCCAGTTTCCACCACATTCAAAAGGTGCTCTGTTAGATTGAGGCCATGCAAGATCATTAGAGTCATTGCCATGTTCAAGAAACCAGGTTAATATGATCTGAGCTTTGCGACATGATAAGTTATGTTGCCAGATGTAGTCATCAGAAAATGATGTAGTCATATTAGAAAAACACTGTGGTTATAAAGGGATGGACATGGCCAGCCACAATGCTCGTGTAGGCTGTGGAGTTTAAATGATTCTCAGTTAATACAAAGCGACCCCCAGAGTGTGCCAAGAAAATATTCCTACAGCGGAACACCACGATTGTAACCAGTCTAAACTGTGTAAATACTGGGTGGGTTATATCCACACTCTCTTGTTCTTCCTGTCAAATTTTGACCCTAGCATGCAGCAGAAATTGAGACTCATTCAGACCAGGCAGTGTTTTTCCAATCCACCAGTCCTCTTTTGGCAGGCATGTGTGAAATTGCACACTTTCTTGTTCTTAGCTGAATATTGTTGGATATTTTCTGTTTTTCACACCATTCTCTTTGAACGCTAGAGATGGTTGTTCAGGAAAACTGCAGATCAGCAGTTTCTGAAGTACTTGGGCCAGCCCGTTTGACACCAACAAACACAGCTGCAACAGTTTGAAAAGATGAGACTAACTGTAGAAAACTTAAAAAAAAACCCAAAAAACGCAATATCTTTGTTTCTTGTTTCTACCTCATTGATACTTAAGGGGGGGGGGGTTGTTTTGGTTTTTCATCTCTCCTGTCTGTCTGTGGAGCTGCTTTTAAATGCACCGTGTTTTTGTTTTTTTTGCTGAGAAGCAACACCTACCGTTCAGGAGAAGACTGAAAGCATATCCGGCACAAGTGAGCACTAGTATAGACTGGTAGCTGTAGTGACATCACAGTTGGCACCTGACACAAAAGATGCAGTGACCATAAAGAAACCATTAAGCTCACAGTGTCAACAGTGAGCAAAACTAGCTAACAGTAGCTTAGAAAAGTCCACTTACCACAAATGTCAAAAAACAACCGGCTCCCAACACAACACAGACTGTAGCTGTGGGTTAACATGATATTTTGTTTGCAACAGGGTTAGCGAGCCCCAAAGCTAAAGTTAGCGGGCTAGCCGCTGACCACATTAGTTAGCGTTTGACCGTATTAGCTAAAATGAGTCAGACAACAAAAAGAAATATTGACCAGTGCCAGAGGAAAATATGGTCAGCATGAACAAGACATTTCATACCTGCCAGTTATTTTATTTAAACATTCACATTTTTTAAAAAAAAATGAAATTTTCTTTCAAGTTTGAACCAAAGGAGTTGATATGATTTTTATTAGCTTGTATAAGTGCATTTCAGCTGTATGTTTACAGAAAAAGAACCTAGGTGATGGCCCTGCAGGCTTAACTTTAGCCTAAAACGGCTCGACCATTGTGTGTGTCTGTGTGTGTGCGAGTGTGTGTTGATAAAATTATTCAGTCCATATTCAATAAAGCAGCAGCTGATTAGTGATATGTCAAAGCTTGTACCATCTACCAGCTCTGTAATGGTGCCATTTGTGTATGTGTTTGCTTGTGTGAATATACATGGGTTAATGACAGTGTTTCATTAAGCACTGGAGGTGTAGAGTGTGTGTGTGTGTGCGTGTGTGTGTTGCTGGCACTGCACACACCAGGCCTGATGATTCATCCTGGCTCCATTACGTCCAGAAAAGCGCTTCCTTTTGTGTCGGCTTAGAGAAAAGGAGGGGGCTCGAGGAGGGAAAGAGCCAGCAGGCCAAAGAGATGCATGCTGTCAATAGTGATTATACGTGACAGGATGCAATTTCAAACTGCACGCCCGAGTACCCATGTGTGCGTTTCGTCATCATCACGTAGGTGGTTTGGAGCCTGTATAGAGACAACAATACAATTTTTTGTTTTTGTAATGTGCAGTAATTAACGTGTGCGGTCCTTGTCTATTTTATCCCCCCCCCCCTTTTAGTCATGGACAGAAAGAGCTAAAGGCCAGAGCGGAGACGCAGCAGATCTGAAGAAGAGGAAAAGAGCAGAAGGAGGAGAAGGCTTGGAAAATGAAAATGAAAAGGCCGAAGCTGATGAAAGTAGTGCCAAGAAGAAGAAGTCTTTGGATCCCTCTTCCAAGCTTTCAGTGTTTGCGTTTAACCAAAATTAAACCTCCAGTGGACGGAGATCACATGTATATCAACAACTGCCCTCAGTGTTGGAGACGGATGAGTGATGTTCAGTAAAAATGTACGCTTGGTTCTTTTTTTTTTTTTTTTTTTTCTTTGTTTGTTTGTTTTTTACACTTACTGTATTTTAACAATTTAATAAATGTAAATGTTTGTTAGTTCACATGTTAGTCTGTGATTTCATTTTGTACAGCTTATTAATCAATTCAAATATCAAAAGAGGATTTCTAAGTTTGAGGGCCTACCTTACCTCTGCGTTTGAATATACTGACTTTAGCTCTCTGTGAAGGTGCTCGGCGGTATCCCTTTTGTGACATAACCAGCAACAACCCTGTTAATTTCTTGCTGAGTGACAGCTTAGGCAAACTATTGCTACATTTAAAACTTCCCTAAGCATTGGGGGTTTATGATGAAATCTAAAGTGGCGTTCTTCTGGGTTTTGTTTTTGTTTGTTTTTTTGCTTTTTCCATGAAGACATAATGAAAATACTTTCAAGATACAGAGGCTGTACTCTATGCCAGCTTACTAACATGTGGTAATTCTAATTAAACAAAATGACTCCTAATTTGAAATGACTAAAAGAAAAGACTGTACTTAAAAGATGGATGTGGCTTTAGAGTCTCAGAAGTGCTGTGGATGTGCACAAAGGCTTCTCTTTGTCGAAGTCAGAGAAATGGTCTTTGGCTCCCTAGCTCTGTGAGCTCAGGAAACGTTTGGGTTCAGTGTTTTAGTTCATTTTGAAAACTTTTGTCAATATTAGAATCAGAATGGAGGACAAACCAGGGTATACCTGGGGGCAGCGGCAGTGACTAAAGAAGTTATTAATCAATGAGCTTGAGTTCTTGGTTTTACAGAACCACCCCTCATTCGATGTGTGAAGAGGCGACTATAAAAAATACTCAGGACAGCATGGCACAGTGGCTACAGGCATCTTTTATATACAGTCTGTTTGAAAAGGAAAAACTAGTGCACTATTACGTACTTATTACTTGGCAATAACATATCCCCAACAGTGGTGCAGAGAGTGCCTCACAGCCCTCCTGAGCCTGTGTTTTAAAAGTCTAAAGAAAAAACAAAATCAACAGATACTCGAAAAAGAAAACGAAGATTGGCGAAAGGCTTTTTAATATACTCAGACACTGATACATGTATGATTGAAGAGATGAAGGACTGTAAGCAGCACAGTTAGAACCGTGCTCCTGTCTAAGAGAGGTCAGTGGTCGCTGTTATGTAATCCGGCCATAGTAATAAACACACTGAATGCACTTTGTTACCTTCCACAAACTGCAGAATGATTCCAAGCAGCAGGTCACAGTCAAAGCAGATAGCGGTCAAAGGGGGGTCTGGCCCCGCCCCTTCAGATCTGGCTAGCCAATAGGAGCTCGCTCTGGATTATCCTGCTGTTATAAAGGATGCTGAGGCTGCAACCGTGTCGCCCACTTGAACTCAAACTAAAGTACCCGTCAGAAACTGATGCAACAAGTGCTCAACTAAGAAGGCAAGAGAACCGCAGCGATGGACCGCTCCAAGCAGAACAAGTACAGCTCAAACGAGAAGAAGGACAACGGGGACGGCGGCTCCGTGCTCAACGGCCACTTTGACGGGATGGTGAAGCGGGCAGCCGGCGGTCCTCAGGCACCGGCAGCAGAATCCGCTCCGCACCGGTCGACCTCCGCTGTGATGGAGAGCTGGAAGGAGGAGCGCACCAGGAGCCTGGAGGACAACGAGATGAGCTTGCCGTCCCTGGCCGCTGCCTACACCACCATCCTGCGGGGTCTCGGGGAGAACCCGCAGCGGCAGGGACTCCTCAAAACCCCCTGGAGGGCTGCCACGGCCATGCAGTTCTTCACTAAAGGCTACCAGGAGAAAATTATCGGTGAGTTGTGTTTTTGTTTTTTGTTTTTTAAATCCACAAAGCCGCTCAGAGGTGCCGGGGATTTGCGCCGCGGTCAACAGGTGTGACAGGAGAAAGAACACGTCCCAAAACTGAGTGCGCAAAGAGCCGAGAGTGCACATGTGCTCCGTCAGGACTCACCAGGGCATCACAGGGAAATATAGCACAGTTAGTGATACTTGACTGTTTTAGTGGGGTGTACTTTGTTCCTATTGGTTTTGAAAAAAAAAAAGTCAGGTGATCGAGGTCATCGGCTTCTTTATAAAGTATTTTAACAGGTGCCAATCTGAGTGGGGGGAATTTAAAAATGAGACGAGACCTCTGACAAATACATAATTAAGTAATTACCATCATTTATAAACGGCTTTTATAAAATTCAAGAGTTTCCCCTCTCTGCCGGTTTTCGTCATATTTTTGTGAATACATAACGCTAATAATGTAAAGCTTTGGACAGTAGTAGTGGGACAGGATACGTGATTTTTTTAAAAGGAAAAGCAGATTTAAGTTTAAAGGCGGATAACAGTGTTATCATGAATTATCATTCATGCGAAAGCAGCATTTGATCTTTTATGTTTTAGTTTTAAGCTTTACACAGCAAATCATCGTTTATTGCTTTTCAGATAGAAGTGTGGTAAAATATATTCAAGTAATTTAAGCATAAAATAAAGCACATAAGCACAATGCATCTACCTCACAAGCTGATTATATAATAGAAGCTGGCTCACAGCCATGTAATGTTTAACTGATTAACGCTGGGAGACCACCTTCCCTCTCAAAAAACAAAAAACAAAAAAAACAATAAAAATAAATAAAAGCCCCCCCACAACTGAAACACAAATTCAATGGAAAGATGGATTTAATTTTGTGTTTCCTGCCAAATGAAAAAAACAAAAAAACAAAACAATAATTATGTCTAAAATACAAATATAAGAATCTTATAATGTTTTCATTACTTCACCTGTGCTGTTTCTGCTTGTTTGAAGCTAATAAAACATTTGATAAAAGCACCATATCCTGCTTCCTGAGGATTTATCCATTAGTGTGCAAGGACTCTCGTCAAACTTTAGGTTTAATACCAACGACTACTAAATTGCCAGATTAATTTCTAGATACATCCCTAAAAGTAAATAATCATCACTTGCAGCCCTTTATATCAGGTAATGTGATGAGACAGTTCTTTTTAAAACTTTTTAGGTGAAAGTCGTCGTGGAAACGACCCACTCTTCGAGGCTTTGCTAGATTTATGTCATGTTTGGTCCAGCTGAGCCGGCTGGCTGGCCTGCTGCTGTGAGGAGGTTTACTGCAGCACGTTGGAGAAGGGCTGTGCAGTGTCAGTTCCACATGGGCTTTTTTCTCCATCCTTCAGCATGTTGGAGTGGCTAGATTTGGGGATCTGCCCCCTCCAGAACTTCATCTGGAGGTAGTTTGGGTGTTGGGGTTGTGTGTGTGTTGTGTGTTATGAAGCTGTAAAAAGAAGGAATGCAATGGAGAAACATGTGTGGACACCAGTTGAGACAGTTAATTCATGTTTGTTTGTTTTTTTTTAATTTAATGTTAGCCTGACTGAACTCATAGCATGGTTACATCTACCTGAAGCTCTTCTCAGCTCTTCTCAGTTGATGGTATGGACAATGATGGCTTTGCATGCATTGTTGTTCAGGTGGTGGCGTTGCACCATCTGCCTGCTGATTGGTTGTTGCAGGAGCCTCCCCGTTGACTTACTGAAAATCAGAGAAGACAAAAAACACATGTATTGGAGGTCACAGCTGGATGTTTGTGGAGAGTTATAGCATTTTGAGAGAAGTATCGCACTGTTTGCTCAGTGCGTTTATGTGTTTGTGTGTGCGGGTCATGGGTTCAGCTTTCATCACAACCTGAGCCTAAAATCCTCTTGCTGTCGAGCACATGACGAACACAACCTTAGTAAAGAAAAGTTATGCAGGGATTAAACAGGACTTCTGATCTGTAATGTTTCCCTGGCTGTTATTTAAAGGAAGATGTTTTTCTGTTTAGTGCAAATGTCATGCTTTTAATTCATAAGTAGATGGAGTTTGCAGCTAATGTTTTCATTAACCATGAGCCTATTAACGCTCAAATTGGTTTCTACAGAATTGTTAAAACAAAAACAAAAAACCAAAGCATATTTTCTTTTTTGTTTTGTTTTTTGTTTGTTTTTTTAATTTATTGTCAGAGAAATAAGTTAGACTCACCAAATGGTTGCATGTTCTTCATGAAAAATGTCTTACAAAACATGAACAAGTGAAAGGAGGCTTTTTAAATCTAAACCTTAATTTTAAGCATTGTCATCGCCGGTCTGTTAGATCTTCCACCACATTTTCAGGCATGCAGTGATAGAAGGATGTGGGCTTAAACCACACAGTGACTGAGTCTGGCAGCTCTGTTGTGTTGAAGGTGCTTTTTGATGACATGGATTGGACTCATTGTAACAAAAAAAAGAAAAAAAAAGAAAAGGGTCACTGCAAATCAGTCAAACAAAGTTTGAGTAATTCCCTTTATCTTGGTTATGCCTCCATCTGTAGAGTGGTTTACAAGATCATAACTCAGAAGAACACCCAGCTGATTAATAAATAAAGAAAACAACAGTTTTTTTTTATTTGGCAATTTATTAAACAGTTAATGTACAAATTGTTTCTGCTCCAATCTGAATTTATGTATCTGTGTTTAAACCATCTTAATTTTATCATTTTATCTTGAGACAGGACAATCCTCCCTGGATGAGAAAATATTAATTAATGTGAATAATGGATTGTTATGAATGAATGACACTGCCGATCACCTGCTATTACCATCCTTACAGTGAGGCATGGTGGTGGCAGCATCATCCTATTGGAATGCTGGGTGGATGTCCTTTATCTACCTTGTATCCAAACCTACAGCCAATATGAGAATGACCACTTAATGTGACATCAATAGCGTGTGAGCTGTGGGCCACAACATCTTGTGTAAAACTCCTTGTTCTTCTCGTCACTGAAGACAGTTACGTATGAGCCAGGCTGTATGATAGGGCCACTTAGCAAGCTTAAAAAAATTTAGGAATAAGCAGAAAGCTTCCTGCATGTGCTGCATGGTGATTGAGAATCTGAGTCATCATCTAAACCTTCTGACTGTTCAGCACAAACTCCTATTTATCTATAACCTGGAGCAGTGAGTTTGTGTCCCCATTATTTGCTTATTTTCTTTGTCATTCACGGCACCATTTCCTGCTTCGCTCAAAACGTGATAACATGTGGCCTCTTCATTCTGCGTGCGTCTTTGTGGTATTCATTCACACACAGGAGGCAGCCCTATTGTAAGCACAGATGATGAGTAACACTGTCATTACCTGATAAATGCCTGGTCTCTCTCTGGCAGCCACAGGGTGTCCAAGCCAACCTTTGTTGGCTTTGCTTAGTTAATGTTGATTATCATTATTTTCCTTCAGGGTGCACACTTGATTATGTCTGAAAGAAATGAAACTTTCCTTTGAACTAGAGGTTCAGAAGCTGTAATGACTGAAATTACCTTAAAGGATGATTGTGCTTCACTACAACAGCTCGATCTGAGGACATTGCTGCAACAAACTGGATCAGGCAGGTTTTAACCCTGTGTAGCATTCACACTTTTTCTTACATACTAATTCATTCACACAGTCTTGGTATTTGTAGATCCAGTAAACCTTAAAAATGACTGACTTTAGCTTGTAGAAATTTCCTGGAAATAGTCGCAGTTTTAAGTTTTCTTGGATCTTACAATAATCTAGTCATGCATGATCTGACAGGGTCTCTGAAAACAGCAACTCTGAATACTTTGAATGGTGCCAAATTTAGGGAAAAATTAGTCTTTTCCATATTAAATTTATTCAAAAGTGCATTTTTTGTCTGACGGTAATAAAAGGTTGAATAAACTGTTGGTTGCTTCGTGTAGCACTTTATTGACTTTGCTGTGTTCCCACACTATTTTAACTTTGCTCTTGATTGCAAAACTTTCAAACACGATTACCGCTTTGTTACCGTATCAACCTGAAGGCAGCACTCATTCAGGATCTCGTTTGTAGGTCAATACGTCTTGCCTTAGAGACACCACATAGACTTTAGATAGATGGAATTCTTAAAGCCTCCATCCACAGGGTTAAAATATATATCCAGCTTTGCTGATCCCAGTAGAAGTACCTAAAAAGCCAGCAGTACTGCTCATCCCCAGATTAAACCAAAAACCAGTGTTTAAAAGACTGCAAAGCTTTGAAAGCCCTGCTCCTGTGGATGTCTTCTGTCTGTTCTAAAGCTAGAATCATATAGTTCCAGATGGTCACTATAAATTGGGGGGCATGTGGAAGTAGATGGCTTCATCATCACCCTGTAATGAAATATGAGGTGCACCGAAATTTGCCTGAGGTTTGAAAATTGTTTAAGACCAAAATACACTTCTTAGGTTTCCTATCCCCCCAGATGATGTTTCTAAAAGTCTTGTTTTGTATGAGCAACAGTCCAAAGCTCCACTCCTGAGTTTTGTGTTATAAAACAGAATAAAATAAATAAAACAGAGCAAAACAGAGACTCTTCGTATATAAGAGGCTAAAAATGTCTGTTTGTATTTTTACTTGAAGAAGGATTTCAGTGATTTTTTTTAAATATTGGCAGTTTCATGGAACAGCAGCCTGTACAGGCCGTATCCTGCCATTCGCTCATTGGCAGTTGAGAAAGGCTTCGGCCCTTCAACCCTGAACTGGAAAAATAACAACAAAAATACTGGCAGTTATTGAACTAACCATTGCAACTCTAGTCTATTGGAAAAAGGATTACAAGAATGAATGGTTCAGACATTAAAGTGTGAGCTATAATAATGTTGGTGATCAGGTCAACATTTGAACACTGTGGTTTGCTCTAATTTGTTGTTAGCTTGCTAAAATACAAAAAAAGGTGGTGACAGTAAAAATGATACCATTTATTGTTATGGATGCCCCTCTGTGCATAACAGTATCCTGGTATTAGCAATTAATGCTGCCATAACTTTTAGTATGAATGCATAACATACAGTAACATGACTGGATTAATGAGAAACGGGCTAAACAACCATTCATTTATGTGTTTACGTCGATATTTGAAGTGTCTCTGCTTTGCAGGGGTTGTGAGATAACCTGACTGTTAATGCCCTGCTGTATGACAGTCACAGCAACGGCTATCAAATCAATCGGAAGCAAGATTTGTCTCAGTAAATGGACTTAAAATGAATACTGAATAGAGCTCAGCCCTAAGCATCGTCTGAGGTCAGAGTTGTGATTTGTTCCCACAGCAGACGTCCTTATCTGCAGTCACGACATTGCCCAAAGTCAAAATACAACCACAAGACTAAATGTACAGTGTGTATGTATTTTGTTAGGGTCAATTTTAATTAGGGGCTACAAAATTGGTAAACATGGTAAGGGAAAAATATGTATCGGTCTTGTCAACCCCACAGGCCTCTCCCTTTATGTGCACAGTGATAAAATAAGCAGCAGAAGCCGAAGCAACAAGTCAGTGTGTTCTGTTGTTTTGGTGACCTCACCCCTCCGTGTTCCGTCCTCTCCCTCTTGCAGATAGCAAGTCAGGAAATTAAAAACTGCTGCGATGAGAGCGAGAAGCGTCTGCGCCGTCACGTTCAAAAGATAAAACAGTTTATTGAACCCCGGCAACCAAAAAATGCAATAAGGCAACCACACGAAGGAGGATGCAGAGCTATAATTAGACAGTGGTGTTTGTCAGAGAGAAACACTGAAGTCCATCGTAAAGGGCGTGGCAGCTGAATGGTCAAGGCGAACCCGGCATCCTCCAGCATGGCTGGTTCACTTCAGTCTGTCTGCCCTCAAGAAGAAAAAATCCTGCATTGTTTTTGTTTTTTTTATTTTCGTTTTTTAAAATTTAAGCCAAACAACAACAAAAAACTTCTAAATAAGGAACGGCAGAATAGATCAGCATGATCGCAAAAAGTAAATAATCAATCAACCAAACAAGGAATGCTGCAAAAAATTCAGGTAACAGTCAAATTCAGGCAAAAAGACTTTTCCTTTATGTTTAATCTCTCCCATTTTTCTCCTCAGACGTTCTGAATGACGCCATCTTCGATGAAGACCACGATGAGATGGTGATAGTCAAAGACATTGACATGTTCTCCATGTGTGAACATCACCTGGTGCCCATCTTTGGCAGGGTAAAAGAAACCACACACACAGAGCGATTCTGAAAGCACAAACTTGATGGTGTATGAGGATATTCCATGCATTTCAGGAATTTGGGGCCCGCAGAACAAGCTCAGTAGTCCTTCTAATGAACCTATTACCAGTGCGCACCATCTCGTATTAGTAAAGCACGTGACTTCATGCTCCCTGAGTGAATGATTACATAAACAGGCCACGAGACACGGCAGGGTTGCTGTGGGCCTCCTTAGCTGAATGCTTAACCTGGTAACTTTCCTATAGCAGAATATGCTACATATCTGTTTATCGCTGCTGTTCATTATAAGCTTCATTACTGGAATCATCATTTTTATACCCATCAAACGGTTCAGTGACCTCTTCATTTTCTAAGGGCGGAAGGAATTAGCATTAGCATTAGCACCTTTTCTTTAAAAATGACATCATTAAATGTCATAATTTGTTTAATGACCTGATTTTAAATTATGAAATTCAACATAAATACTTATTTTCTCTAAACAGAATGACACGTGTTATGCGCTCCTCCAACTAGATACAAATGTAATTACATCCATGGGAACAGGACAATGACTAAAGATGCAGGTGACCGCTGGGGCAGAAAGGGAGCTGCAGTCCATGTGATGTGGCTGACATCTCATTGCATCTTTGGACTGCAAAAAGAGACACATAAACAAACACTCTGCTTTACTCACAAGCCACTTCGCTATATATATATTTTCCCATAATTTAGTGCACAAAAAATTGCCACAAACATCAAGCCGTGCAACCAGATGTGTATCTTCAAAAACCATTTCTCTCTGACGTTTGTCTGGACATCAGAGAACACTAGAAGCAATCAGATTAGCTGAGATCTGTTTTCAGCCTCCTCTCTGCCCCTTTGATATCATTACTCTCCACCAACCGGCAGACTGGCCTCGTCCCTCTTTCTGCTTTTCTTCCTCTGCTTCCCTTCTCCCTCCGTCTTCACCTACAGGTGCATGTCATTTAAAACAATGGAGGCTGGCAGCTGATCTTTTTCCACCGGGTGTAAATGGGTTCTGATGACAGCAGTGAATCACACAAACGCCTCCTCTCGCAGTGTGTCCACTCATGTGCATCAATCCCCCCCACCCCTCTTGTCATCATCAGCAGCACTTCCTCTTATCCAGCCCCTCTCTCCGGCTGTCTGTTTGCGGTGTCTCGGTCCTCCTCTTCTGCTGGGCAGGTAGTCGCCAGCTGTTCAGTGAATAAGCTGTTTAAAAACATTTGACTGATTTGCAGTCAGCAGAGATGCTATCATGTCAACTCTTCAGAAAACGTTTGAAGAGAAAACACACTGGAACAAACATGTGTCCTTTGTTCTTGTATTCAGGCATAATTGCTTCTTCCCTGCGATGTGTTTCCTGTGGAAAACAAGCAATCGGGTACTGAGCTTTGGGAAAACCAAAGAACTATGAATTGTGGACAAACAAAGCAGTTTGGTTTGATCAGGACATTTGGCACTCCAAATATTGTATTTAATAACTTGCATTATGATCTGCAGCCCTCTTTTACAAAGGTAACGTATTCAGTAGTGTCCTAAAAATATGAATGATTACAAAAATTACTTTTATCAGTCAATTCAAGGACTAAATACCTGATTTTATTTTGATACTTCTATATTAAAATGCCATCAGCATACTGAGTACTGTGCAAAACGCTTGAGCCACCCAGAATTTCTTTGATTTTTTTGTTTAAATCTAAAAAAAAATGCCAAAAATAACAAGCCTGTTTTTGCACTAACAAAGGGATTCTCAAAGTGCTGCTAGTCTAGCTGCAGCAGGTGAACAGTATTTAAAAGTCATGCCTTAAGAAACAGGAACAAACCCTGCAGTGACCTGACCCTTCAGTTCATCCATCTATTGTTTACTTAAGCCTTATCAAAAAAGGTCTTATTAAAAGGGCATGTGTCAAGTAGCCACTCTCGAGGGAGGGAAAGAGGGAGAAAAGGCTGATGTATTCCATATCATACAGTTAGTGGGCCGATAATGTGATGAATCCACATTTGAAAATTGAATTTCAAATCATTGCAGGTTGTGCAGCAGCACAACAGTGAACATCTACAGCCATCTTTTCAGTACTCGAAAGGATCTTATTGCAACAGTTTCATTTTTAAGCAACAGCTTATCATCGTCAATAATCCTAAACACACTGCCGATGCAGTAAAAGCACACCTGGATGGAAAAATACACAATGGAACAATATCTGGCTCTGCAGAGTTTGGACCTCAACATTATTTAACCAGTGTGGGATCATCCTGACTGGGAACAGAGCAAAATGTCACCAACATTTAAATTCACGTATCTTTAGAGAAAAATCATTCATCGTGAGAGTGAATGAAATTGTACACAGACAGACGCATGCGCCCAGTTTACCACTTTCTTTTTGTTTTACACCTGTGCATTCAGATGATTTAGCATTACCTCAGTGCTATAAATAAGATGGACAAAATAAGAAAACACTTCAACACCTACCTGCTAAATTTTCCTCGTATCATAAAATGATTTAATCGGAGCCTGATGCTGAGAACAGCTGCCAGCAGGTTAAGTGAGAAACCTCCAAATAGTAAATATGCCAAAATATTTAGAACTATGAACAAAATATGGCTATTAAAAGAAAAAGAGTTGGAGTGTTATTGTGTTACACTTAAGCTGTTGTAAACCTCAGGAGGTTTTTTTTGTTTGCCTTGCCCCCTCCTCACTCACAGCGTGAGGCAGTAAATCTGACTAACGGGGACAGATAAGTGAAAAAAGCAGCCGCCATGCTCGGCCCGTTTGATGTCGGTCTATCAGGCCACTGCAGCAGAGAACTAAAAAAAGTAACATCTGAAGGGAAAAGAGATCTCCACACGCATGTTGCCACTGCCCTTTCTCTCGTCTTGTCAAAAAATTGCGTCTGACATTTGAGTGGAGCGTACCAGTGTGTGTGTTGGTGTGTATATGTGTGTGTATGAGAATTGGAGCCTGCAGCCATCGAGCAGAGATTTTCCAGCTGATGACTCTGTCTCTCGCTTCTCTCGTCTTGTCCGCCTGCCTCTTCGGTTTTCATTGCCTTCCTTTTCCTTCCTGTTGTTCGTATCAACCTGACGTTCACTTCGTACCTAATGTGCGAAACTTGGCAATTAGTGTACACCTGTGGCTTTATTTTGTTTTCTCTTTAAACTATTACTCCTGATGGCAAAGCTTTTAACTAACTCCAGTTTGCTGGGCGGGGTGGATGCATTTCTTGAGCTGTCAGTGAAGAAAGATGTAATATGTCTGACCAGAGATCCAGTAGGGTTGGAAGGTGTGTGTACAACAGGGCCATGTTCTTGGATTAAAACACTGGTTTCTGCCAAAGATGTGCTTATCCATCGATCAGAGTTGGAGCTTCAAACACCAGTGTGATGAGAAAACAAAGAAAGATGAAAAAGAGAAGCCCGTGTTGAGGTTGAGGCTAAGAACAAATTAAAATACAACTTCACCTACTTCCAAGCTGCATGGAGAAGAAGATGAATCTGAGAAAGGTTTACGCTTCAGGAACACTTGTAGCAAAAAGAACAGCTTTATTACATGATCAGCGCAACCAGCGGCCTGTGAGGCCCATCCGGGTCAAGATAAAGCTTTCTGCTAAGAATAACGTGGCCACACTTGTTTTAGTTGTGCAACTGAATCTTTATTTATTGGAGTATCAGAAAGAATTGTGTCATGAAAGCACGGCTAATAAGAAAACGGGGAGGGTCAGTATCCTGTACAGTCAGTTCAATTTTACTTATTCAACATCAAATCACAACAATAGTCACCTCAAGATGTTTTATATTGTAAGGTCACTACAATTATACAGAAAAAACTCCAACAAGCACACAACTTTGTATGAGCAAGCATTTGGCAACAGCGGGGAGGAAAAACTCCCTTTTAACAGGAAGAAACCAGGGAGGGGCAGACATCTGCTGTGAGCCCAGCAGCTACTTGGTGATGAGTTTTGAGAAACTCTGATTATGTTACGAGAAGCTGAAGATTAGATTTGAACGTAGTCAAATTAGTATGTGAAACGATCAGAACTGAGGCTAATGAGGTCGAGAGCTTTAGCTATACTGGCTGACACGTTCAGCAACAGCTGTCCCGCTGTGCAGCGTTGAGCTGAGCTGGGATCAGTAACACCTCAGTTCATAATTATACCATTAGTGAGTTGTATCATAAGCCAGAATGAGAGCAGGGTTAACCTTGAGTTTGTCACTTTCTGCAGGTTCACATTGGATACCTCCCAAACAAGAGAGTTCTGGGCCTCAGCAAGCTAGCCAGGTAAGTACATTTACTCTATTGTCATAACTGTCACATTATCTGTGCGTGTGTGTGTGTGTGTGTTTAAGCTGATTATTAAAACTTGTGTGTGTACTACCCACTGACCCCAATACCCTCAGGCTTACAGGCTAACACCCCTTACTAACGCAGTACTGGAGAGTCACTGCGATGGCAGCAGCTACACCATTCACTTAGAGCATCTCTAAGTGAAATCCCTACAAGTGGAATCAGTAAACTACACTTTCAGATTAAGTTTTAAGATTATCTCAAGAGAATATAGTTATTTTTCTGTTATGGAGAACATCACAATGTTGGTTTTTTTCCTAACAAAATAATTAAAATAATAAAAAATATACTGACATAAAAGTGACAGCTCTTGACATTCATGATTGCGGTCTTAAGGTTTCTTTATAAAGTTTGGCTTTGTTTTCAGGCAGATCGCCAGTGAAGCTTCACATCATTATACACGAGTTTTTAAGACAGATGCCAGTACCGATATTTAGTAATTATGACTTGTTTTTTCTGTTTCTGCTGTCTCCTCTGTACTTTTTAAATTTTCATTTATCTGCTTTTACAAATGCCAATACCAGTATATCAGCAAATGGCTAATATATTATCAGCCTGCTGATATAGTTCAAATTTGGTTAACAAACATTTAGACCTGCAAAGAATAACCTTTAAAATACTGCCTTGCACTTTGTTCCATCCAATGTTATTTTATTATAATTTTGTTATTCCTTTATTACAGCGGTCCCCAACCCCCGGGCCTCGGATCGGTACCGGTCCGTGAGTCGTTTGGTACCGGGCCGCGAGAGTTGAGGCTCAGGTGTGAAATGTATGGTTTTCAGGGGTTTTATCGGTTTTCAGCGTTATTTTGTTATCGTTTTTATCGTTTACTCGGTTTACTGGGTCTTTTCACGTGTGTTATGAATAAATTTTCTTTTTTTCGGTACCGGTACTAGTTTTATTTTGTTGTATTTATCCGCGACACCTTAAAGGCCGGTCCATGAAAATATTGTCGGGCATAAACCGATCCGTGGCGCAAAAAAGGTTGGGGACCGCTGCTTTATTACACATGTCAGAGAGTCATCAAATTTGCTTCACAGTCATGATCAAATGATTAAAAATGATTATAAAGTGTATTTATACAGATACAGACCCTTTTGCACCTTTAAAACAAAGCACATTGTGTCCATTATCACATTATGTTTAGGTGAAAAGAAAAACAGCCAGGCAATCGTTCTCTCAGTGGATAGTGAGCCCAAACCAGCTAAAGCCTCGAGAACACTCGGGAACACTTGTTCGCATCACATTTGATGTCAGGATAAGAAAGCCATGACGCTTGCACTTTCTAAATGACTCCTGGACCTACAACAACCACCAAAAAAGTTCACATCATTTAAGGAATAAAATAATGATCTCTTGGTGCTGTCAACCATCAAAGTCTTATCTGCATCACTGAATGTAAGCAGGCTGTTTGCTTAAAATTTCCAGTTGCATTGAAGCCTCCAATAAGATTTTAGCTACACCATCATCTCCCTTAAAAAAAAAGTGGGTTATCTCCTGCATGCTGCCTGCCTGTTTGTTCTTGTGACATTTCCCTGAAGGTGATTTGGGTCGAGTTTGTCCAAAGTGGTTTTGCTCACCGAGAAGAGCAACAGGTTGAAGGGGAAGACCGGGTGGATTCTGCACATCTACAAGAGCTGCGTCTGCTTCTAAAATTACTGAATGGGGCTGGTTTATTGTGTATGTCCATTCAAATGACAGGAGGGGGCGTATGCTAAGATTAAAAAGTCTTGATAACTGATCATTTTTCTAGCCCCAGTCAGTTCAGGTTTAAAAAAATACAAATGTATATTATTATATGCTCATTGTAGATAGTAGTTGGCACTAGTTTATTAAAAGGACCAAGGATTACATGCTTTAAATAATGGTATTATTGAGGATTTTTTAATACTGTAGACAACACATTAGTTGAAAAAATGCTCGGTTGCCAGGATGTGGCGATTCCTTTCTAGCTTGTCTATTTAGTGAAGTTATTCTGAGTGAAAAGTAACCAAAATCGGTTGACAGAGTCCTTCTTTCATTTAGATTTTCATAAAAAACACATTTTTTGTGTCTTCCTTCCTATATTCATGAGTCAGCCCTAAATGTTTATTTTTTTTTACCGTTTTAATCTTTGCTGCTAAAACTCACTGCTCTCATATTTCCCCTGAGGCTGTGTTAATGCTTTCCCTCTCCTCCTCAGGATTGTTGAGATCTACAGCCGTCGACTACAAGGTAATAAATAAACTCCTCCTGTCAACATGCAGTTTTTGTGTGCTTGTACTTTGATTTTTACTAGCTTTATTTCACTTTTATTTTACATCTCACAGGGAAATATTCTGTTGGTTTACTGCATTTGATCTGACAGGAAGGGCTGGATGTAAAAATGTGTGTGACCATCCATCTTTTCCCAAATATAAAGTCAAGCCCTACAGGGTCAAGTACAGAAAGCACAGTAAAGCAGGTTATGGTTTGGGGTGATCCGTCAATGTTTGAGTTTGAGGTTTTTTTTTAATGATTTTCCATTAAAAACAACAAAAATTTAGTTGTTTTTTTTTCTTCGAGTAACCACTTCAGCACCGCTGTGCGAGATATTGATTTGACCCAAAATGGTAAAAATATCAAACATTTTGCATGAAAACAAAGACCAACTCATAAATACTCAAGTTTATGTGTTGTCCCTTTTGAGAGCCCTGACACTTTGATTAAATTAAAAAAAACTACCTGACGGTGTGTAATGTAATTAAAGCTTTATTAGCTCCATCTGTGGCGATGTTTACACAACGATGTAGCCACATTAAAGCTCACGAACACAGTAAATGATCATTTGTTAGCAGAGGTCCTGTGAGGACTGAATACTTCTACCAGCACTGCCCTTGATCCCTGACTGTTTGCTCTGGCCGTACGTCTGTTTGTACTCTCTGTCCACAGTTCAGGAGAGGTTGACCAAACAAATCGCTGTAGCTATTACAGAGGCACTGCAGCCCACTGGGGTCGGAGTTGTCATCGAGGCAACGTACGTACATGAACCAACAAGTGAAATGACCTTTTACTTTTAAAATGTATTATCTTGTGTTCCTTTCCCTTGCTTTCTCCATTCGTCTTCTTTTCTCTGCCCAGCTGTAAAGGTTTGTTGTCACTGCACGAACTTTCAGGGGAAATAAATGTAATGTGAGAAATCTGCATTTCCAGAAGGAACCAGGATCTGTATTAAAACATGGCTTATTACCACTTAAGAGTTCTTAAATGATAATGTTGTCATGGTATAGGCATTAAAGTATTTTGAAACCCTTTATGAATTGTCACATGGACAGGAAGTTAGAATTAGGGTTGGAAAAGGTCAGGAACTTTAAACAAACACTTGGGTGGCAATTGCATGAACCATCTGTCTGTTACAGTGTAGCAGGATGACCTTCAACAAACAACAGGACAAGCACTGCCAAGGAAAAACAGTGCAAGAGACTTTGAAAGCCACTAAGGAGTCAGTGTTGTTAGCTAGTTCCACACTACGATTATTACAATGTGGCAAATCTCACAAAGATCCCCCTACAGTGCAAAGTTAACAGTTATATATGAGATAACCAGAATACGACCGGCTGATAATCAAAATGTGTTGCAGACGAGTTGCACTCTTCGGTACAGACTGGCTCAGATTGATTCCAACATGATGGAAATTATTTGCAAAACTTTCTCAGTCTGTCTGAGAGGGACCTCAAGTCAGACCACAACTGTTTAGAGATTATTTCGGTGTCCTCCCACCAGGTGACCTGAGAAATCAAAAATTGCTTGCTGAATGTGAAATTCTTCACCTTCAATGATATTGTCGCAAATTCTTGGACAAATTTCCAGGTTCTAACCGTTTAAAAACATTTCAGTTGCTCAGCGAATAAATGACTTGGTCTTTGCACTTGTCTCTTCTTTTGGATCAAATCTTTTTATCTTTCCTGTCTTCCTCTTTGCAGTCACATGTGTATGGTGATGCGAGGCGTTCAGAAGATGAACAGTAAAACCGTCACCAGCACCATGCTGGGGAACTTTAGAGAGGATCCAAAAACCCGCGACGAGTTTCTGAGGCTCATCAAAAGTTGAGGGGGATGAAGCTTCTCGCCTTCCTCCTGTTGCCTGGGGTTACCTCCAACCTACATGAACCAGCTGCCGTGCTACCTGCGTGTGTGTGTGAGTGTGTTTGTACAAGTGTGTGCGTGTGTTTGTTTCCATCTCACCAAAGGCAGAGGCGGGTGTTTTCTGTGTTATTGTGCTCATCGGATAAAGTGAACTGTTACCTCTGTGATTTTAGTGCGAGGCCACTGGTTTACACGTTGTTTGCTTTTAGACGACGGGACAGACTTTGAGCTCTTTTGTGTTGTGTGTGTGTGCTCGTCGTTCAAATATCAGTCACAGGCCTCGAGGAAAAATGGAAGGACAGTTTATGGAGAGAATTCCCTCCCTGTAAAAGTAACCGGTCCTTTTAACTCCTCCGGATACTCACTGACACAAGTAAATAACACAAAGACAAAAACAAACTAACAGCATAAATATTTCCACCAGTATTTCCTTAATTATCTGTAATTTTGACACTAAGCAGTTCAGATTTTGTTGACTGAAAGCCATAAAAAACAAAACAAAAATACTTTTAGGTTTGAAAAACTAAGGAATCAGAATCCAAAGAATGTCCTCACTAAAAACGGTGCCTATGTTAAGTCAGTAGATTCAGAGAGAACATCAAGCAACACTTGGCAGCTAACCCTGACCAAAGTGCATTAGAAAAACATCAAATATTTCCATTACAGTCTAACAGCCCAGAGGAGTCCGTGTCACTACAAGCCCTTTTTAAATTAACGGCTTCATCTGTCTATTAATGTGGTAGCACTTGGTCAAACGTGCAAACTCAGATACTTGTAGCCAATGTTCCCTCTAATTTTTCATGTCTCTGAGCGAACACACAATCTCCCTGAGCGGTCCCTTGAACCACTGTGAGCAACATTAGACGTGTGCACTGTGGTCACGCCAGCATCGAATCCATCCAAAAATAATCAAATTACAGCATTTACATTTATGTTAGACTACTTTTAATTAAGTGCTTTAGCCCACTTACAATGAAAATTTCAAATCTTGTTCATGACCTGTGTAGTATGTCAACACTATTGGAAGTAAAAATAACTTGAACTCCAATTTTGAAAACACAACTTTCTTTTGTTTTCTGACTTGTATTATGAGTATGAGTCTGTGGTCTGGGAGAGAGTCCTGTAACTCGCTGTCTGCAAAATGCAGTATATAATGACCAATGTTGGGCAATTAATTATATAGTTACTTCTTCAAAAAAGTAACTTTTGTAAACAAAGTTTTTTGCAGCTGTTTACCTAAAAATGCAGCCGAAGCGTTTTTTTAAATAAACATTTCAAACTATTTACAGAACAATCAGCTGTTCTGCATCAAATTTGATGCCACACAAATTATTTGTGCCACTCCAGAAAATAATTTCTGTCCACTATGAGATAAAGGAGAACAACAGCCTGATACCTGCAGGCCTGACAGCAGGAGATGTATCACTGCTGTAACACCTGTAACATTCAGCAGTCGCCTCATTGTTCTGACACACACAACCTATTGACTACACTACACACTAAGTACGCAAGATTTGCGCTAAACGTTGCAAATCTCTCACATCTCAAAACACCACTGTCACTCAAACTTCCCCCTTCCTAAACAACTAGATGCCATGTTGCCATATCATTTTTTGATTGGTCCACATAGTACATTTTTCCACCAATAGGAAAGGCTGAAGGGGGTGGGGAGGGGGGAGTTGTTTTTGCTCACAGGCGGAGAGTGCTTTTGAGCGTTTTCCTTATAAAACGCCGTTTTTACCGTTTCTTCCCGCAGTAAATATAAACAACGACAGTATTCAGGAAGAAAACCAAACATTGTATATATTTTTATCACAACTCTGGTTTTACGTGGCCGATCAACACAATTTAAAAACTGGTATAAAGTCCACACTTTTTCCGTCAATTGTTCCGCCTGTCCTGCTCACATCTCCAATGGTTGTACACGTTGTCATTAACGTGGCTTCACTTCACATCAGCCACGCCACTTTGCTAGCTAAAACACCAGTGTCGGCACATAAGGACGCTGTCATAGCCTGTCAGCAACGTTGATTAGCTGCGTATATACGAGTGTGAATCGCATTATTGGCTGGACTATGGGATAAGGTGGCATCGTTCTAATCCTATACGGGAGCTGCCAGTCACTTATTGACTAACACTGCAAAATAGAATTGTTAACGTATTTATTTTAATTTCAATTCAGGTTAGATTTTTCTTTGTGTACAATGCAGATTTTCTGTGCGCAGAGACCGTGCCAGCAGCGCGCAATTGCGCACGCGCGCAGCTTAGATGGAACATTGCTTGTAGCACTGTAGTCTGGACATTTTACTTCTCACTGCTGTTGTGACCTCAAATATACTAGTTTTCGCTATTGTCTGTCTACTTTTTCCTCAGTAAGTAGATAAACCTGATTTTGTGGCCATTCCTCTCAACAGATTGGTGCTAAAGGTAGAATTATCTCATTAACTCGTCATTTGTTTGATCCAGTAATGGTTCAACACGGGTTTCAGAGCTGTGTGCCTGAGACGACCATATTTAGGATTTCCCCTCCTTGTGACATCATACAGAGTCAATGGTAGAAAAAAGGGCCTGAAGCCAATCATTTAGAGCAGCCTATATCCTGAGCTTGTACATACAGTGAAAATGGCCGTGTTTAATGTAAGTGTCCACCATTCGAACAATATATATGACATAAAATAAGGCCAAGTGTAACAGGTTCAGTGCAAAGCTTTGAAGGCCATTGGTCAAAACATCCAAAAAACCAACAACCTCTCAGCATATTATAATTCAAGTGGTCTGAACCTTCTCTGGGCTCTCTTTTCAGGCTTCATATAGTCTTTATAAACTAAACCTGCTGACGTCTGTGAAGGTTCTCAGTCATCCAGGTCATCGTAGTCAAAGGAGCTTGCAAAGAAAAGCATCTGGACTTCTTTAAGTTGCTTGAAAGCAAACCTGCTGACTAATTTTTAATATAATGTTTTTATATATATTAATGTATCTCCAGGTGTTAGACTGACCAACCATTTTAACAGTATCACTCTGAACTCTGGGGCCTTTCCAACTACATTTATTTGAAGCCCCCCCCCCACAAAAAAAATATAAATAGAAAACGTAATTACAAACAGCTGTAGCCCTGGATAAGATTTTTTGTGTCATTGGTTCATGCGTTTGAGCTTTAAACATGCTGTTTGGCACTTTAACACTGTGTCACTCTTTAAGAACCTCATTTCTAAAATTTGCTGTCACAACTTTTTAGCCCTTCAGTCTGTTCTTTTTTTTTTAAAATTAATTTACAACTCAAATTTAAATTAGAGTCTTTACCATGACGTATGTATTATTATTATTATTGACATTATTGTTGTTGTTGTATTAACATAATTTTAATATCAAATTGCGTGGAATCATCAATGGAAACATTCAGACTGCATCTTTACATTACACCAGTGTTCTGAGTTTTATTTGATTTTTTTCATTGTCATTTGTTTTATGGTCCTTTGCAAGGGCCTGCCTTCATGTGCCAACTCGCTTCTCACAACAAAACCAATCTTTATCAACCAAACTGGAATTTGTCATTTCCATGAGAGGCAAATGAAGTGTGTGTGTGTGTGTGTGTGTGTGTGTGTGTGTGTGTGTGTGTGTGTGTGTGTGTGTGTGTGAGTTAGTGCGTTTGTTTGTGCATACAGTTTGCATCCCAGCAGATGAACAGTATGGTGACAGGTGTGTGTGCTGTTCATGCTTTTACATTTCAATGCATCACAATTGTCCCCAGACAGATTTTGGGAGGTTTTAACTTGTGACGTGCAACGTGATGACTGGATATGTGTGTGTGTGTGTGTGTGTGTTGGAGTGAAGATGGGCGCTAACAAACAGCTCTGATGTTGTTTTTCTGGCCTTGTCGAGAAGGAAAGCCTGTTCATTGGCCCCTTCGACATCATTGTCGCATCATGTACTGTGTTCACGTTGAAGACTTTTTAATCAAAGAAAATAAACCTCTGTGTGACAGCAGCGCCCATGTCTTTATTCACAGCACACACATAAGTTTACATGTAAGTTTATTTCCTTTAAAGCTTTCCGTAAATTCATGCAACATTAGCAGACAAGGAAAATGTTTGACTTTGGAAGTTTCGTGTTCATGCACCACTTGCTTTTTAAGTAGCTATGAACAATATTTTACTATGTAAAGTACAAAAGCTACAAAAAGTTTAATATTCAATTTCACAAAAACATTCGCTTCATGACGCTACAATAGTACAGGGAACCAACCCCCTATGAGTGAGTACTTGGTGACAGTGGGAAGGAAAAACTCCATTTTAACAGGAAGAAATCTCCAGTAGAAACAAGCTCAGGGAGGGGCAGCCATCTGCCGTGACTGATTGGTGGTGAGGAGAGGGCGAAGGACTAAAGCAGCTAATAAAATCAATTTATCCTAAGTACAGTTTTGTTTGGTGTGTTGTGATTACGTATATTAATTAGCTCCCTTTCTGTGTGTCTCCCTGAGTGCTTGCATACTGTAAAAATGTAATTTTAATGGTGGTATATAAGTATATTTTAATATTGATGTTCTGTGGGTATAAAATGGATGTTTTTTATACGGAGTTACAGAGGCATAAATGCTATAGATTGTTCGTCCTTTGGTAGGTGGTTGCTAGTAACCGCCAATCACTATAATATGTAATCTAAATAAAAGCTTAACATGTACCTGTGTGCCAAGTTTGGCTGCACCTGTCTTGTTTGTGTAGGAGGGCAGATAGAGATTTTGTGTATTAGTAGGATTAACAGGGTATGTATCACAGGCTTTTAAGATTGATGTAATGCCTTGTCAGATGCCTGAACCACCTCAACTGCCTCCTTTCAATGTGGAGGAGCAGCAGCTCTACTCTGAGCCCCTCCCAGATGGCTGAACTTCTCACCCTATCTCTAAGGGAGATAGTATTGGGTGATATTGTTTCCATATTTTATAAATTCACATTTGATACCTATGGTCTTTTGTCTACATTAACTTTGCCACACACAGAAACAGATACTTTCAACTAGTCAAATTTCAGAAACCATATTTGTCCAAGGAACCGCTGGAGCAACATTTCTTCAAATGTGTCTAGTCCTGGATATTGCAGCTGCATAGTCCTGTGCAGTAAGACCAAAGATTCAGACTAACATCCACATTTCATTAGCTGCTGTCACATTTCTCTGTCCTTTAACACTACACGAGGTTTAGTATTACAGGGTGAAGTATCACTGACTGAAAAAAAGAGAAAAGAAACTGTTAATTAGAACTATTGTTTAACTGAAGACAACAACTGTGGTGGTTGTGGGCATACTCAGTCTTGCTCATGACATACTGTGTAGGTGTGGCTTTTAGTAGGCTTGGCCAAAACAAAAAGTGATACTTGGATACTAATTAATTACTGGATTAAATAGTCATTTGTAACAATATCAATACCAACTTCAATGTCTTTGTTTTTCTTGGTGGAGACCAAAAACAGACAGAAAAGAGAATGAACTCGGTTCATTGTATGGACACAAATATGACTCTGAATGTACAGTGATGCTTCCTAATAACTGCACCATGTGTAAATAACCGACTGTTTGCTAAAAGGTTCAGTGTAGGTAAATGCTGCATGAACTGCAGGTCATTCCAGTGGAGTTACTGCAGTGTTCGGTGAAGAGTTTAACTTACAGACATGGACGCACAATGTCAACCTTTGCGGGACAACAGGGTCCAAAACAGACCTATGCAACTGTAGGTTATCAGCTATTTTGTGCATCCGTTTTATCGTGCTGTGCTGCTCTTCCATGAAACATTTGCACAGTTATCGGGTTAAAGCTTTGGCACTGACATATCTTTAAATTAAAATGAACTTGTTTTCCTGACCAAGGTAAGCCGACAAGTTAGCTTAGCTTTGCTTTTTTTTCTTCATCATTTTTAATTCAGCAATGTGCTAAAGAAACAAACAAGCAAACAAATTGCTTTTGTTGTGGCTCTTTGCTCCTGGTCAGCTCTTCTAACCTCAGAGGTACATGTCTGGTTCCTCAGCTGCAGATGTGACTGTTTAGTGCTGACCAGGAGATGATCTACGGAGCTGCACTTCCTCTAAATCTCCAAAAGTGAGTAGATCCCCACATAATCCTGAGTGAAAATCTAATTGGGGTACGGATAACCAACTAGCATAAATTGTTCTTCAGATTCCATACTCTGCACTTCATATCTATTTTCAAAAAGATAAAACCGCTCACCTCAGTGTTGATATGGGAACCTCACGAGCTCAGTGATGTCATGGTGGCTATGACTATCTTTTATATACAGTCTAAAGGTCGATTAACCTTAGGTTAACCTGTAGATCCAGCTTACAGTTTGTTGTACGTTCAGGTTGAGCAACTCTTGTTCTGTAATTTGACCATTTGTTACTGTAAAAAAAGTGAAGCACTGCTACATGACAGCAAGCTTGTGTTAGACACACTAACTAAATGATTATAAGTATATTATAGATTTGCCTTTGGACAATTGGAAGCTAGTTTATTTATTCCATTAAAAAATTAAATCTTGCCATCTGATCCATTACAGAGTTATGTTGGAAATGGTAAAAAGAGCAGTGAGAAGTTCATATAACCCTGGTCTGAAAGGGAAAAAAGAAAATGCTGAACTAAAGTGGAAACAGACAAAATGGGGCCCAGAGCTCATTTTAGCCCTGAGGTCACTTACTGGGTTAATCTGGCCCTGGGCCCAGAGAGAGCAGCGGGAAGGTGGAGCTGGTCGGGGTCTGGGTGTCTGACAGAGCATGACTCAGCAGCTCTACTCTCAGTTTGGACACTGACTCTGCTTCGTGATGTGGAACTAAAGGCTTCAGATTGAATTCCCTTTAAAAAGTTTCTGACAGATCCTGGGCTGCTCCGACGACTCCTTGGCACTTCCCTTTGCTGTTCAACAGGCCCTCATGTTTGGTATGGTGATTGCCAAACGTCTGATTCTGGGGGAGTGGAAACCCGTTCCAATCAATAACTCGACCCGCATAATCGGTTACAAAGGGGAAGCAAGGAAACCGAGCAGGAAGAGATTGGGGCAGATTATGACCTGGCTAGTACCCCGGAAGCCAAGGGTGTGGCGCGTAGACACACCGAGCAAGCACGACTTCTCCAAACTACACGCGACATGTCCACAAAAAAGCCATGAAGGGGAGGGCCTAGTAAAACGCTGCAATAGGGCACAGCATTAAAAAGGCAGTGTCAAATAGCACTCGAAAACCCAACAGGATGTAATATAAGAACTGAATAAGCACATGGGAAGGTGTGGGGGCGGAAAGGAAGCGTAAACGAGAAGAAAAACAACGACGTGCAGCCGGACACACAAAAGGGGGAAACAGGGGCAGGTGCAGCGGGCCGCACGCAAGGTGTGGGGGCTGGAAAAGGGGGGGGGCACGGAAAGAGAAGAGGGGGTGAGGGGAGGAAGACAGCACAAAAGAGAGATGGGAGAGAGAAGACAACACCTAATGGCATGGTGGAGAAGAACGCTCAGTGCATCACAAGATATTCCCAAACAGGCTGAACTTAAAGCGTGTCAGGCATCCCCTGACACAGCCCTGTGTGTTATTATAAAATGAAAGTTTGTTGTCTAATCTTAATTTAATCTGATCAGATTTCTGTAAATGAACGTTTGTGTGAATCAAACCAGTAGCTACATGTAAACGACACTTTCTTCAGTGATTCAATTTATTGTTCACTGCATTTAAAAACGACAATCACAAACAGGAAACATGTTGATATGTTCATTTGATTTATTTGAAGTTAATTTTGAAGCAAATCTCAGCTGTCTTTAAAAATCTGATATGTTAAGTCATGTTTATAATTTCTATATATAAATTGCGTCTCTACTGTACCAGTGACCAAAGCTGACTACGGAGCTTGGAAAGAAGAAGAAGCTTCTTGGATGAGAGGTGAAACGTCTTCAAGCAACTTAAAGAAGTCCAAGCAACTTAAAGAAGTCCAGACGCTTTTCTTTCCATATATGTATATGTTTGAATCTGTACTCAATGACCATAAAAACATTGTGTGTTCCATTAGTTTATTCAGCATTAAGATCCCCTCAGTTAAAAATCCGACGTACTGTTCACCAACTTGAGTTTGTCTGCATATTTCTGCACATTATCTCTCAGGCTCAGACATTTACAAGCCTCTCTGGAGAACATAAAATGCTGCCTAGATTCAAGTAAATGTCACCTGAACTTTTCTCATTTGTGAACACAACTTTCACACAGTAGGTCACGAGAACTTGGTTATCATCTCGAAACAACCACCAGGGGGAGCCCAAGTTGGGATATTTTGCATCCAGCACACAGTAATGGAAAAGAGTTGTGGTGGTGCAGTGTTAGATTTACTTTCAATTTTACTTTAAGATACTTGCTTTAAAAGTATTGAAGGAAATATGATGATGACCCAGGTTGTGTCAATAAACAGCTGACTACTGCATCAACATTACAACCAACACTTGCTCCTCTTAATTTTCCTGCAGCACAGATTACTGTCACAGCAGTCCTGCTGTTGATCTGTAGGTGTGCAGCCTGCAGGAGCCATCACCATCAAGGAAATGTTTAGGATTAAGCCTTTGAATACTGTCAGAAACTTTTTTTTTTCTTTTTTTTTTAATGTATTTATTTATGCAAGTTTAAAAATTTTTACACATTCACAAACAGCGGGACAGAAGAACACAGACAATAAAGACAATAACAACCAAAAAAACAAACAAACAAAAAAAAAACCCAGAGCAACAAACCACACAACAGGGTACACGGCCAGCACTTATTAAAAACAGCAGAGAAGAAAACAAAGCAACTGGTATACATGTCAAACAACTCACAATATAGTGAGTCCAATCCACAAGATCAAATCCAAAGATCGCTAGGAGGAGCTGATAACAATCATGCAATAACAGTTATGGGCAACAGCTCAGAATGAAAGCAGTTAAAACAACGTGGTCAGGACCCAGGGCGTGGACTGTCCTTCTTAATGTGGTCTATAAAGGGCCCCCATATCTTCCTGAACTTCTCCATGGAATCAGACGTAGAGAACCGAATTTCTTCCAGGTATAAACAGGAGACCATCTCCTCGAGCCACCTCTTGAAGCAGGGAGGGAGGCAAT